>NW_024873139.1:0-14050 GCF_018340385.1 Cyprinus carpio | reverse complement strand
GTCACTTGAAGCATCTGGGGCTCTGGGTGTGATGATGCATTCTTTGGAATATACAAACCATCCGATCAGATCCCTTGTGGTTGTGAGACGACACTTGAAAATAGGGAAGACAGCTCGGAAATTTTTATGGGTGTTTACATGTACATTGTCGGACTACCAATAAAAACCTGAAGAAGATCAGAGCACTTTAAAGGCCAGATTCAAAGAGTTGTCATCATTTACTCACCATTAAACCTGTCAATTTTGTCACACCGGCAAGCATGTCAAAAGCACCATTTGAAGTGAGACTAAGCACAAAAGAACACCTGAACATTCTGCCTTAAATTTCCATGTACAAAAGAATCGCTCATAATAACATGAGATAGTACCGGGCCCAAAATTTTATTTTAGCATAAACTAACCCTTTAAAACTAAGTACATATGATTACTCATTGACGGGAATGATACAAAGTGACAGCAACTCTATACATGCTCAACAATAACCACAGACTTGGGAGATTTTCCAAAGCACTTCTACTTCTCCTTAAACAGTCTCGCTAAACACTGAGCAACAGTCGGTAAACAGCTCTTTTGCCAAGGCCTCGGTTGAACAGATGTCAGTTCAGCTAGCTGCAGTCCAGTGTAGAGAAGCTTGGACCACGTCCAATACTCTGCTAAACATGTACGGTATCAGTTTTTTTTTTTGGTCTATACGGAAAAAAAATCTTATTTTCAGAACATTTTACTATTTGTATTCATGCACAGGTCTATTTTACTTTATAAAACAGAACTTGCCACTGCATTAAATAAGTAAAATCTTTGAAATTCCTTTTATATTTAATTAAATATGATTTACATAGCAGAACAAAAAAAGCTATATTGAGACAAAAAATGCAAACAATTCTATGTTCAATTTTGATATAATTCGTTAGAAAAACTTTTTTTTTAAATTCTGAAATTTACTTATTTGAATTCCTAATTAATATTACTTTTTTTTTATTTCCACACAAATTTTACCTTCCTTGTAAAAAAAAAAATAACTTTAAAATCACATAAAATTAAAGGGTCGGCTTTCAACAGGTATTGCCATCTGAAACACATCGATACAGACAACTGCTCTATCCTAGTTCGCCTGCTGATGCCCTAACTCTAGAAATGTTTGACTGGTATACTAGCCCGGTCCCTTAAATAGCACCCCACGTTCCTGATCACCCCAGCACTGCACCCCTTTTCGGCTCTCCTCTTCTACAACGCAGCCGACTGTTACACCGATCAAATCTGGCGTGAGCGCAGCTTTGACAACCAGAGGCTGGCCTGGCCTGTCCCGTGGGTGGTGTTGCTGATCTCACCCAGATGGAAACTATCCCGTGCTATTTTCTATTCTAACAAGATTCCATGGGCAAACAACAGCTGTATCTCACACAATCAAGGACTTGTTGCAACAATTTCACAAGCGCGTTATTTACCCTGTTGGACAGTTCACATCTCCTGAGTACTCCCTCCTTAGATATACAAAGAGGGTAACTGAAAAACAATGCGGTTACAGCCAAGGTGATCAGCTTGATCTTATTGATAAGTCGGGATTATCATCCTTGATAAACTATGGCACGGTCTCTGTCGCTTTCTTGTTATAATGCTAATAATGTTAAATAGAAATTTAATAATGTGGATCTTCACTTATGGGACCAGATAACTGCCTGAGAGGAATATACACTATTAAAAAAAATAAGATAGTAAATTTATCGGTATCTTTCGCCAAAATAGCAAAGGCTGGAGACCTGAAAGCGATTTCCCATTATGTCATACCATACATGACTCCAAAAGAGCATTAGAGTTGCGATTTATTACATGAAAAGTTTCAGTGGTCAAGTCAATAAATTGTTCTTGAAGATTACCTCTTAAGGTCTTCCCCATATGGGTGAATCCATGCCCCTTGTGCCCTAATTAGGAAACCACTTCAAATAGGCCTAATGCGAAATGGGTCCTCCAGGGCATCAAGAAATAATAGGAGATCTTCGAGGCTCGAAGTGGCGCGCTTCCACTGGCGTCTGATTTAGTTAATTCCCGTTCAGGCCTGCCTCTATTTTCAACTTACATTTTTAAGCAGTGTTGAATGATTACTATGTGAGTTGCTAAAATTTGTTTTTGTTTTTACAATTATAATACATAAACTATAATGCTAATACAACAGTTTGGTTTTCCAAATATTTACTATTGACATCGTTATTCTCTATTGTAAGAGAAGGTTTTTTAATGACAACAAACAATGGTCATTAACTAAAAATTAAACACATTTAATTCATATTTTTATTTACTATATGTTAAGCACACTTTTCGTAATTGGCTGTTTTCCCATTTTTTATTTAATTATTTTTTTTTTTTGTTTTTGTTTGTTTTTTTGTTTTTTTTTAGGATTTTACATTTAAAAAAAGTTAGCCTACCGTCAAACTTTAACACTTGAACAAACCGGTCAATATTTATTATAGACCACTGTAACGTCTTATTATCACAAAAAAAAAACAAATTTATTATGAAAATAAAAGTGTGTACACTTAAACTGCGATAAAAGAAATTTGCTAAAATAGTTTTTAATAGAGCATGTTTTATGTTTTATAAGGGTTTAGATGCAAATTTTATTTAATTAAATATAATTAATCTTGTTAGAGCCAAAAAAAAAAATAATAATAAAATAGTAATAATAAATACATGAATACATACCAAAACAGCAAGACGAATGATTTTCTGTTGTTATAGATTAAAATGAAAGACGAACGCGCTGGTAAATGCAGTCACTTTAATGTTCACAATCCATACAATGAGCCCACTTCAGATTTTCTTTCTCAACGGTTTATGTTCACGGTGACTGTTTTTCCGTTTATATCGGCAGCCTATTATGTTTTTGAAATAACCTTGTTTCTTGAATTGTTCGTTCTTGCCAAATCACGGTCCTCTGAGCTCGAGAGATCATGTTATTCTGCCTTCGCCAGTCCCCTCGCGCTGTCAAATAGTCTTTCAATTTTCACAATCAAACGCTCACAATACCTCATTTAGCTCTTGTTGTGTCTAAATGGGTCTTGTGTGCATTCCGCGGTAATATTTTAATTTAAAAAGCGTCTTAAAACTAATAAAAAATGCTTTTATTGTGAGCTCAGTGAACAGCCAGCGCTGATCATCGGTGATTTGCTCTCTGGTCTTCTCACTGTCTGGCCAGACATCAATTAGTATGAGATCTAGCCGTAATAATAACATTGTTGTAGCTTGTCATTTGAATTAAATGTGTATTTTTTGTCCGTTCCGCGCCGAAAAAAACCATCCACCGTGGCTGGAGCGCAGAGAAATCGATTTGATGTTCGCCCTTAGAAAGAAATCTCACAAGCACCATAAACACTTCATTTTCATCTCTATAATATGTTCTTCTAATTGTTATCGCCGTAATATTTTATTTTAAAAGTCTTAAACAAGAATAAACTCGTTTGTTGTGAGCTCTTGAGACTGCAACGCGCTGATTTTTCGGGGAGGGAAGCGGTGACATACTCTCGTCTATCTCACTGTTCTCTGTCCGCCAACACATGTATTAATAAGTATACATTACTAAGTACAGATAAATCAGGTTTATACAGTCACAAAAACATTTGCCATCGTAAAGACAAAGATTCACTGTCTTATCTAAAATCTGATTTTTTTTTCCTCCCTCCCCCCCCCCCCCCCCCCCGCCCCCTTTCATCCCGGAATTGCTCCAGTAGAGGGCGCTTTTCTCTCAGACAATGAAAGTCTCAGCACACAAGCTGTAAAACTGTAAAAGTTGTCGGCTTGATGAGAACAATATACGTACCAAGTTTGGTGACTAAAACTAAAAAAAACCCCTCCATTATTAAAAAAAAATACGCCGTCTTAATAAGAACAATATATAAAATTGAAGTTTGTCTAGAAGCTAAAACTAAGCCCCCCACTTTTTGATTAAAGGTATGTTTGTGGTGCGCTTCCTCCACTTTTATGCACCTTCTGCTGTGCGTCTAGCTTAATATTAATACTTTATATGTGTTCTGAGTTTCCAAGGAAATTCTGCATGACAAGTATCTGCCTCAAAATCAGAATATATTATACAGAAAAATATTACAGTTTGATATGTTGCCATGGCAACACTATAATTAGATATCAATATCCCCTCAACAGTTTTACATGGGCCGTGTTTTGTCATTATTCTGATAAAGTTTGAAGCAAATTGAGTAAAAATAAGATGCTGAATTCAAAGCATTTTGAAAATTACACACTTCCTGCTGCCAGTTGGTGGCGCTATAAGTTGACTCCTATATCACATATATCGATCGCACATACACGAAACAAACGATTCAAGCCTTAATTAAAATCAGGGAAATGTAATGTGGATGTTATTAGACCTTCTGTTCTCATTTCTTTCTCGCCATAATTGCAACTCCTCGCCCAACAAAACAGTCGAAGATATCAAACCCCTGCAATTTTGCATCCCCAATGTCTTGAGATCATGTTGACCAAGTTTGGTGGCAAGCGGTAAAAAACCTATGACAGTATACAAATTCCAGAGCATGCAACTTTTTAAACATAGCTCTAAATAGCTGACTTTCCGGTGGGCGGAGCCTATGACCATGCCATCGAAAGTTGTTCGACACAATGAATGCTATATGGTCCTGAGTTTCCTATGAATACCTGCAAGTATGTTTTTGAACTTACATCAACATTTTCTGACTGTGTTCCAGGGGCTGCCGTAGAGCCCTGTGGCCACGCCCGGGTCTCAACCTCTCGCCTCCTAATGGCCCACAGATTCAATGTGGTGTGCGAATTTTCAAGAGTTTTTTGAGCATTTAATGGCCCCAAACGCCCCCACAATAACTGAACGAAAATAAGAATCCAAACCCTAAATAGAGCCAACTTCCTGGTTGGTAGCCCTTGACATCGCAGTACGAAAGTAGTTGGCTTGATGAGATCTATATGTGTACCGAGTTTCATACGTCTACTTGCAAGTTTGTATGATATATGGCCCTCCATATTCCAGGGGCGCTGTAGAGCCCCTGTCCACTCCCGTGTATCAGTCTCTTGCCCGGTCCTAATGGCCGCAGTTTCCAATGTTTTGTCCAATTTCAGAGTTTTCGAGTATGTTAAGGGCTCCCAAAAGCCCCCTAGACTTTGGAAAATATAATAATAATAATAATACTAAGAAAAAAATAATCCTAAGGAAAACAATAGGCTCTCGCCCTCCATTCTTGAGCCCTAATAGAATCTAAGGCGGGACTTGAATTAATGCAGAACCTTATTGGCTCCTGAAATGTGGGTGTTACTTTCCAGAAGGAAGGGAGGGGTTTAAGTAAAATGATTTTGTCATCAGCCAAATAGTAAAGCTCGTTCCGAACATTTTGCTAAAAGATATGAAACAAAGTTTTTTTCTGCACCGAGGAAGTGTTTTACAAGAAAAAAGCAAATTGGTACTTCGGAAGTTTAAAGTAAAGACCTACAAAGTGTTTTTCAGATGAGCTCAAACTTACCATCGCTGTATAATACATTCAAGCATACACTCTTTTTGCCTTCCATACAGAAGGGCTGTACTTAATGATGAAGTCATTCTCCTCGGCACTTTTTACTGTCAAGAGATCTAAAAATGTAATATAGGGAAGATTAAACTGTACCATACGGTGCATAAAAACTATTTTAGATATTTCAGTGTGTTACAGTTTGGAAATTGTAAAAATGTAACTACCATAGGCCTCAACACATGTCTTCTCATCTTGGAAAGGAGTAGCTTTTGGCGATGTCCTCTTCTCCATGGACGAAAGGATAGCACTTGGAGCAGAATGGCAACCACCGTGCATCCATCTGCCGGACATCTGCACGGAAAGAACTTTAAACATCTCCACAAGAGTCCTAAGGCAAAAGGCAACAAGTGGTGAAAGCGCTCTCTTCCAGCTATTTAGTTTTTGTTTTAACCAGAGCCACAGGCAACAGACACTTTTGATGCATTTTATTATAAATTTTTTGCAGTCTTGCAAACAGTCCGGCCCACAGAGAAATGTCACTGGTTCAAAATCACCACACTCAAATAATCAGAAATGCTGTGTTGTGACATGCAGCTTTTGTTCCCCTCCCAAACTACATAAGAGGACATCTGGACCTTAAACAGCTGGTGTCCATTTGTCAACTCGAAAAGACAGAAAAACCTCATAAAAGTGGTCCCCAGACCCCCCCAACCCCCCCACAAACGAATCATGGTAGTCCATATGAACCTTTTGCACGAGGTTCCCCAAAGAAAGGAGGGCAAAGTCCCTAATGGACGACCAGTATATGTTGGTGGCAATTTTATGAGGTTTTTGTATGTCCTTTTCGAGGGGGGACAAAGGCACAGCTGTTGAAGTTCAAGTGATCCCGCGTATGTATTTTCTTGGGAGGGAAAAGCGGCAGGGCCGCACAGCCAGGTCATGACTTATTGATGTTTGGTTGATTTTGAACCAGTGAATTTCTCTGTGGGCAGGACTGTTGGAGCAGACGGGCAAAAAAGAGAAACAAAATGTCATCAAAGTGGGCTGTGGCCGGATGGCGGGGTTAAACAACCAAACGACACTGGGAAGAGAGAGCGTTTCACCCCTTGTTGGCCCCCCCCCCGTTGCCTGAGACGCGTGTGGAGATGTTAAAAGGTTCTTTCCGTGCAGATGTGGCCTGCAGATGGATGCCGGGTTGCCATTCGGCCTCAGCGGCTAGAAATTCGGCCGAGAGAAGAGGACCCGCCAAAGCGACTCGGGGCAAGAGGCGAAGACAGGGGGTGAGGAGAGGGGGGACAGGGGTACAATGGCCAAACTGTAATCACCTGAAATAGCTAAAATATTTTGAGCACCGGAGGGACAGGTTTTACAATCGGCCGAGATGACATGTGTAGATCTCTTGACAGGAAAAGGGCAGAGGAGAAGGACTGCATGCAGGAAGTACAGCCCGGCGGGAGGAAGGCAAAAAGATGGAGGGCTGGGAAGGGGAGACTACAGCGATGGGAAGGGAGCGTCAGCGAAAACACTTGGAGGGCCCGGGAAACGGCCAGAATTGAACAGGGGCTGGGGGACGCTAAACACGGCACGGGGCAGAAAAAGAGTTGGGGCAGAAGCGTGGAGCAAAAGTCTCGTGAAAGAGTTTACGATGTGCGGAGGCACCAAGGCCTGGTGACTGTATAAACCCCGCCCGGTCCTGCGGGAAGGAACACCCACAGGCAGGACCAAGAAGTGGCCGGAAGGAAGGCAAGGCCCGCCTGAGAGGGCGGAGGAGGCGCAAGCCGGGAGGGCAGAGCCCGAGGTTGGGGGCCTGAGGAGGAGGGGGGAGTGTAGTTATGATGATGAGTATGAGTAGTGTCAACGGCCGCGGGGCTTTTTGGGCCCGTACATACGCGAACACCGGTGAAAAGTGGCACACAAGTGGAACCTGCGCCAGTAGGACCGGCAGAGACGCTACACGGCGTGGCACGGGGCTCCACAGCGCCCCCTGGACGATGAGGGCCAATAGCATACAACTTGCACGTAGACGTATGAAACGCGGGACACAGATAGATCTCATCAAGCCAACAACTTCGGGGGACAGGGGGGGGGGGGGGGCATTCATCTGCGCCGCCCAACAGGAAAGTTGGCTATTTAGGGTTTAGTATCGTATTTTTTCGTCAAGTTGTGGGGCTTTTGGGGCCCTTAACATGCTCAAAAACTCTTGAAAATTGCCACACCTTAATCTGTGGCCATTAGGAGGCGGCAGAGGCTGAGACCCGCGGCACAGGGGGCTCCTACGGCGTCCACCCTGGAACACAGTCAGAACTGTGGAGGTATATTGCAAGCAACTTGCACGCTATTCAGGGACGCAGAATCAGTAGAATCGCACGGCGGGGAACACGGAACAACTTTCGGAGGGCAGGGCAGAGCCGCGGCCAACAGAAGGCAGCGAGGGAGAGCGTGGAAAAGGCGCAGGCTCGGGAATGGTGGAACTGTCATAGGGGGGTACCATTGCCACCAACTGGGGCACAGATCGCAATAGGGGGAGGCAAAAGGGCCAGGCGGGAGTGGGGGAGATCTCGAAGGGTTTGCTTGTGGCGAGGCGTTGAAATTATGGCGAAAATGAAAACAGGAATGTCTAATAACATCCACATACATTTCCTTATTTTAAATTAAGCTTGATCATTTTGTTCGTTTATGATGCCGATCGCATAGTATGTGACTATTAGGAGTCAAATTAATAGCGGCCACCAACTGGCAGCAGGAAAGTGTGTCATTTCAAAATGCTTTGATTCAGCATCTTATTTTTCTCAATTTGCTTCAAACTTCATCAAATAATGACAAACACGGCCCATGTAAAACTGTTGAGGGGATATTGATATCTAATATAGTGTTGCCATGGCAACATGTCAAACTGGAATATTTTCCTGTATAATTTGATTTTGAGGCAGATAAACATGCTTAGAATTTCATGAAACTCAGAACACATATCAGTATTTAATGATAGCTTCATAAGAGGGCGTGGCATAAAAGTCGTGGAGGAGGCACTCTATAGCGCACTGTTTTGTCAAAAGTGGGATGCTTATTTTAGCACAGACACAAAACTCGGTCATATATTGTTCTTATTAAGACGGACAACTTTCTAATTTAGCATGCATTAGCTACGACCAACAGGAATTCGCTATTTTGATTTGAATATGATTTTTGGCTCTGTGGTGAGGATGTATTTGTGCTGAGACCTTTCATGTCTGAGAGAAAAAAATGCGCCTCTACAGGATGCACTTCCCGGTACTGGAGGGAGCTTCCTCGCTTAGTTTTCACTTTTAAATTCAGTTTAAAATCCACTCAATAAATCAATTTAATTCACACTGACAAACTAAACCACCACTCTTATTATTAGCGGGTCCAGGCTTATTACTAATGATTCGGCGACAGAGAAATGAGATAGACGAGAGATAGGTCACCCGCTCCGAAAGCGCGTGCATTCGCAACGCCTCACAACAAACGAAGTTTATTCTTGTTTAAGAACCTTTTAAAAAATAAAATATTACGGCGATAACAATTAGAAAACTATTATAGAGAGAAAATGAGTGTTTAGGGTGCTTGTGAGATTTTTCTTTGTCTAAGGGCTGAACATCACATCGATTGCTCTGCGCTCCAGAACACGGTGATGGTTTTTCTCGGCGAGAACGAACAAATAAATACACGTTTCATTCACACTGACAAGCTGAACCAACATATGTTATTATTACCGGCTCAGGTCTCATTAATAATTTATGTCGTCCAAACAGTGAGAAAGACCAAGAGAATCACCGCTGCATCGCGCGGCTGTCTCACGAGCGCACACTAAAGCATTTTTATAGTTTTACCGAGCTTTTTTAAAAATAAAATATTACCGCGAATGCACAATCCACCCATTAGAACACAACAGAGCTAAATTCAGGTAGTTGTGAGCTTTTGATTGTGAACATTGAAAGACTATTTTGCACACGCGCGAGACCTGTCTAAGGGCAGAATAACATCGACTATCGAGCTCCAAGGTACGCGATTCTCAAGAACGAACAAACAAAACAAGGTATTTCAAATACATAATAGCTTGGCGAAGATAAACGAAAACAGTCCACGTGAAACTAAACAGGAGAAAATAAATCTGAAGTGGATCATGATACTGGAGTTGAACATTCAAGTGAACTGCATTTACCACTGCTTTCTGTCCTTTAATTTTAATCTATAAAAAACAGAAAATCATTCGTCTGCCTCTTTTTTTGTATGTATTCATGTATTTATTATTACATTATTATTATTCATTTTTTTTTTTTGCTCTAACAAGAATTAATAATATTTAATTAAATTAAATTTCTGCATCTAACACCTATAAACCTAAACATGCTCTTTACTATTTTAGCAATTTCTTTAGCGTCCAGTAACTGGGGTACACACTTTTAGTTTCATAATAAATTTGTTTTTTTTGTTTTGGATAATAGACATTACGTGGTCTATAATTAAATATTAACAGGTTGTGTTCAGCCTGCTTAAAATGGTTGTGAAGTAGGCTCATTTTTTTAAATGTAAATCTTAAAAAAAAAACAAAAAAAAAACACAAAAAATAACTGGGAAACAGCCATATTTACGAAAAGGTGCTTAAACTATAGAAAAATAAAACTATGAATTAAATTATGTTTAAATTTTAGTAAGACCATTTTTGTGTCATAAAAACCTTCTTCTTTACAATACAGAATACGATTGTCAATAGTAAATAGTATGAAAACAATAACTGTTAGGATTTTTCATCATATATAGTTTTATGTAGTAAATTGTAAAAACAAACAAATTACAACTCCAACATAGTATCATCACACTGCTTAAAAATGTAAGTTGAAAATTAAACTATGATTAATCATGAAATAGATACAGAATCAGTAAATTCGATTTAATGTTGTAATATATCAGTAACTATCATTAAATATTTATAATCAATCAAAACATATGGACCTTCATAATGGTTGTTCAAAAATGAAGGGCATCAATGCAAGGTTTCCCACTCGATGGCGCCCACAGGACACAAATACTTCAGATCTGTTCAAGACTTGAAAACTGTATTTGATTAAATAAATCAAAAATGCAAGACTTCATTCTTTTTCATAACTTAATAAAGCCCAATATAGTAATTATGCAAAAACTATCATCTCCGAAACACCATTACGTTTTTATCTTATTTTAATAGAATTGACAACATATTTATCAAGTTATCACACATTACTGAGAAAGTGAAGAAGGGACACAATATTTGTTATATATTTTCATGTTGTGCGCATAATAATTTACTTGAAAAAGAGACACTCCTTGTTGTTAACTTCATCATCTACACAAACCATTGTTCTTGGCCCTTAGCTCACCTGGACCTTAACCACATTGTTCAGTTAGCACTCACCTTCGTGTCTTTGGCCACAACGCTTCAGTGACAGGAATGTGAAATAGCAAACAGGGACAATAAAAGGCATGACTTTATTTGCAGCCGCCAGCCAAATCTTATGACAGGTTGTTCCACACAGACTCTTATTAGAATAAAATACAAGGGTTTCTATAAATTTTATGAATCATTTATTTCACTTCTTAATGAATATTGTTCTGTGTATGTGATTTCAAAGTCTTGATGCTTCGGATTAACCCGTTAATTGCCGTATCCCTTAAAACCTGAGTGCCAGAGGATTACCTGTAAATGCATGTGCCCGCTGGGCACAGTTTACCTGATGCCACCGGTTGCGTTTGCGCTGATGTCTTGAGCCCGCCATCGCGCTTTGCAGCTATATGTAAATATCCTTTTTGTATGCAAATCATCAGATTACAGAATTGATATGGGTATGAATTTAATTTTATGTTAATTTTAAAGTATCGTTTTTTTTTTTTTTTACCAAGGAAGTAAAATTTTAGTGTGAAAAAAAAAAATATGTAATATTAATTAGGAATTATAATAATAGAATTTCAGACATTAAAAAAAAAGTTTTTTCTAAAGATTATTCAAAATTGAACATAGATTGTTTGCATTTTTGTCTACAATAGCTTTTTTGTGTTCTTTCTATGTAAAGCAATGTATTAAATATTAAAGGAATTCAAGATTTTTAACTATTTAAATTCATTGTGCAAGTTCTTTTTATAAAGTCAATAGAACTTGTCATTGAATCAAATATAAAAATGTTCTGAAAATAAGATTTTTTTTTCCCTTATAGACCAGAAAAAAAAACTATACCAACATTGTTGGCATATGGGACGTGGTCCAGCTTCTCTACCTGGAATGCAGCTGAACTTTACTGAATCTGGTTCAACCAGAGGCCGGCAAAGAGCTGTTTACCAGACTGTTGCCTCAAGTGCTTTTAGTCGGATGTTAAAGGAGAAGTGCTTGGAAAATCTTCACCAGTCTGTGGTTATTTTTGAGCATGTCTAGAGTTGCTGTCACTTTGTATCACTTCTAATTGAGTTAATCATATGTACTTTAATTTTAAAGGTTCGTTTATGCGAAAAGTAAATATTTGTGGCACCGTACTTACTCCATGTTATTCTGACTAGTCTTTGTACATGAAATTTAAGCATAATGTCAGGCTGTCTTTGGTGCTATTCTCAATTCAAAGGGGGGGGGGGGTGGTGCGTTTGACATCTGTGCCGGTTTTTGACAACATTGACAGGTTTAAATGGTGATTAAATGAGACAACTTCTTTGACGGGCCCTTAAAGTTTGCTCTGTATCTTCTTCAGTTTATTGGTAGTCCGTACATAATGGTACATGTAAACACCCATCAACTTTCCTAGCTGTCTCCTCTAATTTTCACACTGTGTCGTCTCACACCACAAGGGAATCTGCGAATCGGATTGTTTTTGTATATTCAAAGAATCAGCATCCACACCCATAGCCCCGCTGCTTTCAATGAAACTATAGAACATATTCAGATCACATGTTTGCACCAGACTGGTTTAGGCTTGATGGAAAGACTTCACTTAGTTATTGAACAATGACGAGGACAAAGTGAACGTTGATCATGTGTTCATGGCTCAGTACGAGGCCGAATGGTTAATCAAAACATTAATCAAATGTTTTTTTGGTAAGAAACTGTTGTTTGTGTGAGGTGGGGAATATATGATATTATTTTTATAAACTAATATATTTAAAAATATATAAATATAAATGTAAAATATTAATTTAATATTATTATCTATTTTAGAAATATATATATAGTTATTTTTATTAAAAAAAAATTTTTGTCATTGAGTTTAAATGACGGATGCAGGAGCTAATCCCGGTCAATCAATACGCATCAACAATACATGTATACACACTGCTTACACAGTACTGGCAATCCGTTTCTTTTACTCTATTACTTACTTCATTAGTAAGCGCCCAAGTGGATTGATGCATTTATATGTGCAGGTGAACTTTGTGAAACATGTTTCACATGAAATGATCGCAAAGAATACAAATCGAACCACCCTGACCAATCCTCACGTAGAGTGATCATTTGTTTTCACTGAGAATTTTCTTTGCAATGGATCGCATTACAAGCTATCTCTCTGGTGTAGTCTTGCAAAGAGTCTTTAAAGTGGCATGATGATCCAGCGTTGTTTGCGCTGGATATCACTGGGAGGAAGGCGCGCTGATGACACTGATCTGGCTCTCTTGGACAGGTGTGTCATTCTCACCCCACCAGGGAAGTGGGAAAACATCTCTCCGACGAGCCTGAGAACGGAGTAGTGTGTAAGACGAGTAAAGTGCACACCTTCAGTCTTATTTTTAGTACAGTTTACCTTCTTCGATCTGCTCACTCATAACGCTGAATCTGCATTATTATTTTTATTTTGCATTGTTTTTAAGTTAAGCACAAGCTCCTGACATTTAATTTTTGGTAACAGGGTTAAGGTCACTTTTCCTATTCTTAACATTTTCACATATGATTTAATGATTTATTTTTGATCAATATTGGCCATCATAGGTTTCAGGTGCAGGTGAATGATCAATAATTTTGCTACAAGAATATAAAATTGTACATTGTGGAAAGAACGTACTAGTGCAATTTTGTGTTGCCAACATTAGAAAGATATAATTTAGGATGCTTTGCTGTAAAGATTTAAAAGTGTAATTTGACTTTCAATCTTTTTTTTCTTTGTTTTTCAGAAGCCTCTGGATAAGGCTCACCTATAAGCATGATCTTAAACTTAAGTCATAAATCATTCAATTAGTCTCATTGCAGCTCCTAAAGCTCTGGATTATTGTTAATGTTGTTTGTGCCAAATTGGTCTCTGTTCTGTGTGAATTTACAAAATTGGGACATTTGTCAGATTTCTTTCCTTTGAGTAGGACCAGTATTTAGTTCCAGCTTTCTCACTGAATATCTCACTCACAAATATGTGTTTGTCACTGTATAAGCACCTCAGTATTTGTAAATACAAAGAAATCATGATTGCCAATCGCAATATTTTTTAAATGTTATTGTTGTTTTTATTTTTGGATTTGCCACTACCATCTTCATATCTGTATTGTTCTGAATGACTCCAATTGTTAAACATTGATCAAGGCTTTATTTATCCACGCATGAACACTTA
>NW_024873138.1:0-5382 GCF_018340385.1 Cyprinus carpio | reverse complement strand
CATGGGTTTGTAGACCACCACAGCACTCGCGGCACCACGCATCATTGATGTAAAAACACAAAGCCTGCCGCCGCGGGTGTTTTACCTTCCGCAACGAGAGCTCTGTCCACTCGAGATCATGTGAGCTGATCGCGGCTGATAGTAGCCGTCTTGACTAAGCCATGTTTCCTGAACACAAAAACACACAGTCCTCCTGTACAGTCGGTATACAGTCCTTCTGAGTTTGAGCAGAGTAATCGGATGTATTACAGTTTATTGTCCAAAGAGTGTACGTTAGCCAGTACGATGGTGGGGAGGATAGCTGGCTTGGTGGGGGGTCTAGGCTGTTAGCCTAGCCTGGATACCTCCGCACTTACCCCTCTTCTGCTTCCTCTCACGTCGCTTGTGGCGCCTCCGCTGTGGGCAGGATGCAGTAGTGGGGGTCAGTGATGGTGTAGGTCTCCGGAGCAGACCGCAGGTCACGCCAAGCTCTTCCACGTGCGCAGAGTTTAACTCTAAAAATGTGGTTGTGCCAACATCCAGCAGAAACTCACGACTGTATGCACGCTTAAAAACAGGTAGACGCAATGAAAACGTACAAAAACACTGCGACTCACAGGACTAAAAAACATGAAAACACCATTCTGTCAGGATCTAGAGCAGCTGCTGCATGTGGTCTCGCCGCCATCTTGGAAAAATTATGAGAATAACCCAACAATAATAAACCCAGAACCACAAAAATGCAAACCCATAAATGTAAAAAATGACTATATCTTTGGGTTTTCTCAACAGCCCAGTAGCTGGTTAATTTTTGTTAACCAGCATGCTGGGTTACTATTTAACCCAGCATGTGTTCTGTCCAACATTTACCCAATCAGGTTATTTTCACAGACATTTTTAACATCCTCGCTTAGTCAGGCTGCTGTTCCAACATGCTTCAAAGCTACCACCATCATTCCAGTCCTGAAGAAAGCAGTCTCCATCCTGCTTCAATGACTACCGTCCTGTTGCACTTACTCCTATTCTCATGAAGTGCTTTTGAACGGCTAGTCATGCCACCATATCAAGTCTGCCCCCCCCACTCCTTGGACCCCCTTCCAGTTTGCATATTGTGTCCAAACCGCTTCGAACCGATGACAGCCATCCGCAACTGCCCTCCACTCAGCACTCACACAAACTAGACAAAAGGACTCATACGTCAGAATGCTGTTCATAGACTTCAGTTCAGCATTCAACACAATCATACCTCAACAGCTCATTTACAAACTGGTCTAGCTCGGGCCTCAACACTTCGCTGTGCAACTGGCTGTAGGACTTTCTGACTGGAACACCACATCCAGCACTATCACACTGGGGCCCGCCCCAAGGATGTGTGCTGAGCCCCTTCCTCTTCACTTTGCTGACCCCACGACTGCAACACCGTCAACACAACTCCAACCTCTTTATTAAGTTTTGCGGATGACACACGACTGTGGTGGTCTCATTAGCAACAGAGATGAGACAAAACTACAGGAGCAAGGTGAGCCGCCTGGCCAGGTGGTACAGTGACAACAATCTCTCTACTGAACGTGGAGAAGACGAAGGAGATTGTGTGTTGACTTCAGGAGAGTGCACACTCAGCATGCTCCTCTGAGCATCAACGTTGTGCAACTGTGGAGAGAGTGAGCAGCACCAAGTCTTGGGTGTGCACATCACAGAGGGACCTCTCCTGGACTGAAAACAGCAACACTAACCAAGAAAGCACAGCAGCATCTCTACTTCCTCCGCAAACTGAGAAAAGAGCTAGAGAGCCCTGGCCCCCCATCATGGTGGGTCACCTTCTACAGAGGCACCATCGAGAGCATTCTAACGAGCTGCATCCACTGTGTGGTGGTGGCGCCTGCAACGCCATCCTGCCAGAAGACCCTTCAAACGCGCATTGTGAGAGCAGCTGAGAGATAAATTGGAAAGAGAAGAGAAATGTCTGAGGCACACTGTTACCGTACCGGCACTTGCTAGTTACCCTTAAACAAGTCTAATTTTCATTACAAAGGAAAAGACAGCAACACACGATCAAATACAATACTTCACCCTGGGTGACAGGAAATAGTTCGATTTGGTGAACCTGGTGTAGCAACAATCACTTTCTGGGGAATAATTAACTAAAATTAAGTGAATATTCATGAGCCAATGAATATGATGTGCTTATTGCTTACAAATATTAAATTACCCAAAGCGGGAATTTTAATCATTTAAAGGTAATCTTTACTAGAATTAATGTAAGTTATCTAGACAATCTGTTCATCCCGCGAACTGGATGCTAGACTCCCTTATCAAAGATCAATAAAAATACCCTTCTTACAAACTCCAAGAAATATTAATCTTCTGATCAGGAAGACCAATATTCTCTGTGTCTGTAGTATTTAGATTACTAAATTAATTCCTAGAAAACAAAGCTGTGTAGCTAAGATCACACGATTCATGGACTTCGATCTTGATGAGCAATAAAACGGTTCAATTCAAGCAAATTTATTGTATTTAATAAAAGCGGACTAAAGAGTACATAACTACAATTCAACAGAGTAAATATGAGTATATAGCAAAACAAACAGTACAATTTTAAACAAGATAATCAAACTAAAATAGTAATGAGATAGAGAAAGAGAAAGAGTGAGAGAGAAAAAAGAGTGAAGGCAGATCTCAGTGTGACAATTTTCAAACAGTTAACTTTGCGAGAGACTCCAAAGTCATTGGATAATTTCACAAAAGTGGAATAGCCTAGACAACCTTAAACAGCAATTTTGAAGTTGCAATATAAGAAAATACTTGCTTTGATCTGGCTCTTGTGTGTAGCTGAGCTCAAATTGTCCGTTGTTGTAGCTTCTGCGTTGTCCGTTCTGGAGCAGATGATGCGTAAGTTCGATGGTTAACGCGAATGTGAACTTTGCCAAAAGAGGATTAGACTTAAGTTCGTTTTGGCTACGTGAGGACAATTGAACGAAGTCAAATATCAGAAGACAATAAAGAAAAACTAAGATAAAACAAAAAAGTAAAGAAGAACAAACGGAGAGACTTATTGAGGAAAGTCCGATCGCGAGGCTGAAGAACCCCCCTCTTTCTCTGGCGGAATGCCAAGAGCAAGGGTTTTCCTTTGTTTTTATGGAAAAGTTTGGTTTACTACACCTATGTCACCTTATGAACCAATGAGGTGTGAGAAACTGAGGTGGGAAAAATCTTCTTTGTCTGCTGATTTCCGCCCGCTGGTCTAATTTATGGCGATGACAAAATTACACATTTTTCCTCAGAAAGATTGGTACTTCTGAAACAATGCATCTTTTTTGTAATTTGACCGTTGAGATTCGTCACAGTCGGTTTCTACGATCTACAGACACCATAAACTATAACTTTGCGAGTCAGGGATACAGAGATACAGAGTTGTTCCTAACTACAGGCATAATAAAGTTTTGATTAAACCACACAGTAAACATTATATCTATTCCACTATATCACGTGAAGACATCTAAGCACATAAAAGAGATACATTTAATACATTTAGAGGTAGTTTTTATCAAAAAAATGTTCATGTGTGAGGCGGCAGAAATGGGCTCGTGTGTGTGTGTGTCTGTGGTAATGTCGTCGTGTGCTGTGAGTAAAAAAGGCGGTGTTTGTCTTTCCTTTGAGGCTCACGAAGTATCTCTATGACAAAAATCATAATTATACAATGTAGGGCTGCACGATTATGACAAAAATCGTAATTGTCGATTATTCCCTTGAAATTATAATTGCGATTATTAATTACGATTATCACATTTTACATCGAATGATGTTTATACCATTGTTTGATGCAACTGCATGCCGTATTTTTATATGAAAACAAACAAGCTGAAAAACACTAACTGAAAAAAAACCTTTAGTGCTTGCTTTTCTATAGTATTAATCCTCAACTGTCAAATATACATCGGATTGGTTTCTTCTTTAACATTATAAAAAGTTGTAAAAAATATGAATGGTAGTTGTAATGTTATACTAAAACTAAAAAACAATGGAAAAAAAAACCCTTAAGAAACATGTAGAAAGAAAAAAAAAATATCTTAAGCGTGCAGAATAACATAAAGTGGACTTGAATGATTAATTGCCGCTTTGTACGATTACGTAATTGTGGCATCCTAATTGTAATAACGCGATTAGAATTTCGATTAATTGTGCAGCCTAAATAAATGTCACTAGGGCTGGGATGTTGTCGACATCGCGGCGGCGACCCTGAGTGGGGGGAGTTATGTTGGAGGACTTTTGTAAAACAAAGTCCTTATCTTTTTTAAAGTTCTTGTCTCTGAGTGCAGAATGAGTTAGAGAGTCAGGATTCATTAATTTGAAACAGATTGGTTGAATACCATCCGCTCATTAGTGTTACACTTTGATTCAGCACCAGAATATTCATGGTCAGATCCACGGACTGGATTGGGCCACCGTGAGTCCATGCATTAACAGGTAATCTACCTCCTTTATCTCTTCCCTCTTCCCAGGGATTAGGGAAGGGGTGAAAAAGCTATATAAAAACCAGCTGGAAATTCTTTTTAAATGTAGCTATGGTGTCATGGCTGATCTCTCTTTGCTTGGAGGATCAGATTTTCAAAAGCACGCTGATCTGTTTAGTGAGAGCACAGAATGGCTTCTCAGTTGTATCGCCTTTCTTTGCCCATGATTTCGGTGAGGACATACATTCACGGATTTATAAAGGGAGGTGTTGTTGCTATATATGTTTCATGAAGGCATTTCTGAATGCAAACGACCATAAACAGTGAACACGAACGTGTATTTAAGAACATTTATCAACAATGATTACTGCTGGTGTGCGTGATACAGATCACTATTGAGTATCAATGCGTCCATCTGTGAAGGATGCAGGCTGTCAAAAATACACAACTATTAGCCAATCATAGCAGTGGGAGTCTACAATCCACCTCTCCTATTCAAACAGCTTTCAGGATGAGGGGGGTTCAACCAGGACTGAAAAATAGCCCGTTACTTTTAAATTATGAGGGAGTTTTTTTATTTTTCTTTTATGTGAAAATCTTGATAAAATTATAAGTGCACCTCACAGAAAACAATTCAAATTAATAAAGGCAGTTCATGACCCCTTACTAGATTCAATCCTTGAACTGAAAAAAAAAAAAAAAAAATTACCATCATGGATCAAATTTTTTTTTGTGTGTACAAGCAAGTAGTTGCATTCTGCTAAGTGTTACGTGGTAGCCCTTTTAGTCTAGAGGTAAACGACCTAGAAGTAACACATTTTGGAGAGAGAAAGCACAGGACCTCTCGTCCTCCAGGCCCAATAAAACTGTCTGTTCAAACAAAAAGAACGTAAGTTCCTTTCAAGGGGACTTCGAACTGCGTCCTCTAGGGGTCGTTCGCTATGGGAGA
>NW_024873137.1:0-2261 GCF_018340385.1 Cyprinus carpio | reverse complement strand
ATGGTTGCATACCTCTGTGTATACAATGAGAATGATTATTGCTTATTAAAATATGTATAATTGTATTCTTAGCAAGGAGTATGTGATTTTTTTTTTCAGTGCGGCCTAGGTGATTGTGTGCAACAAACATGTACGTCTTTGTGTACAGTGTATATGTAAGTTTGATGATGATTTAAATGTGAATGATTTATCATTTTATTTTAATCCAGGGGTATACGACTTAGGTCTGTGTCGCCCAGGTGTGTGTGACTGGTAAGTTTAGTTGAGGTGTTGTTGTGTGTGTTGTGTTTGTGTCACAGGATCATACAAATATATATATTTACAACTTACCTTTCAAGTGGTTGATTTTAACATAGGGTAGTTCATAGGTATGTGACACCTACATCTTTGGTCACTACAAAGGTATGCACTTTCAAGAATCCTTTTTCAAATGTAGTATTTTTGGTAGTATCTAAAAAACAGAATGTAAAATAGAGGGTCAGAGCAAGCGTACATGTTCTCAACGTATCTTTAGTAAAGTAATATGAAATTAGATTTAAAAAAAACATTCATTGAAATTCCAATGGCTTTCTAACTTAATTACAAATATTATCACGATAATGGAAATCAAGCCCTCACAAAGATTGTAAATCTATTTTCCAGCAATGGCTCAACATAAAACTCAATCTTGGAAATCAACGCATAGATTGATAATTAAAGGCATTCTTCATAATTTTTAAAATGTACAGAAACTTATTGACCAATAATGTAACATCAAACTTAATACCAGTGAATAAACCATAGGGATCGGCCATGAGACAGGAAACTACACATAACGAAGGCAACATGAGTGATGCACCGACAAGTTTTAGCTGTATGGGTGGGAGGGAAACGTCCAGGTTCAATCTAAGGTCTGAACCTGGTTAGCTCGGGTCCATCCATCCATGACTACTAAAGACCAATCCAAGCCAGGCCAAGTTCACCAGCCACACGCCCTGTTTCATTTCTACATCTGATTATGAGTATGACCTTTTGATCCCTCAGAAAACCGATATAACCATTCAATGGCCTCAAATAATTTTTAACCACATGAATAGGGCTAGCATGTTTAAAGTTTTTGTGGTCAGGGGTTAGTGGGTTAGGGCTAGCAGTTTATGGTTAGGGTTAGGCTAGTCTGGGGTTAATTGCAACTTCGGTATACCAGGTAAAAACGAGTTTCACCTCATTTCATTCCACCCTCTTAGCATATGCGATCTGATTTGGGCCAAAGCTAATAACCCTGGCAGTGATCTTTTGAACAGGAGGAGCAGTGTTCCAGAAATGATAATATAACACATATAACTGTATCCGATCCCGTGGACAAGTCAGGCAAGCCCTGTCGTCTTTACAGGGTAGCGTGGATGTTGTGGAAGAAAAGGATGTTGCTTATTCACCAACATCCAATCCAGATCCAATGGGGTGACGTACAAACAAAGAAACAGTTCTAAAAAAAGTGGTGAGACAAGAACAGGGCAAAGTCAGGCTCAAAAATGGCAAAAGGCAAAAAAATACATGCCAAAGTGAAAGAACCTGTGAAAATAAGGTTAGTCTTTTAGGAAAGAAGGTATTAAGTTTGTGTGTGTGAAGTGCGTAATGTGTTGTGATTGTTGCACAGGTGTGAGTGTGAGAGTGCAACAGGGCATTTGTGTTGTGTTGTGTGTAGTGTGTGTGTGTGTGTGTGGTGAAGTGCCACAGACGTTGGTGTGAGAGTGCAGGCATTTGTTGTGGTGTGTGTGTGGGTGTGTGAGTGCCGCACAGAACGTGGTGGGTGTTTGTTGTGTGTTCATGTGAGTTGAGTGTGCACATGTGTTGTGAGAGTTCACCGACGTCAGTTGTGTGTTTGGTGTGTGTGTGTGGGTGCACAGTGTTTTGAGAGTGGCACAGAGCGTGTGGGTGTGTTGCATGTGATGTGCTAGTGTTTGTAGAGGGCGAGCAGCCAAAAAAAAAAATTGGGGTGTTATGTGTGTTGTGTGTGTGTTGAGAGAGATAGAGAAGAGAGAGGAGAGAGAGAGAGAGAGGAGAGCGAGAGGAGAGAAGGTATCATTTAGAATTCAGACCTTAACAATTTGAGATTAAACACCGGTATGCTTGATCAATTTACATTGAACATGTAAGGAGAACTATCGGTCCCTTCAAAGGTTTTGTTAAGTGTTAGTCGGTGGGATAATAGATAGATAGATAGATAGTAGATGATATAGATAGAGAGAATTGTTTTATGTTTTTTCTGTACAGAATTTGATGAA
>NW_024873136.1:0-1726 GCF_018340385.1 Cyprinus carpio | reverse complement strand
CCTAAGTCAGATACCCCTGATTAAAATAAAATGATAAATCATTCACATTTAAATCATCATCAAACTTTACATATACACTGCAAATAATAAAGACGCATACGTTTGCTGCAACACAATCACCTAGGCCGCACTGAAAAAAAAAATCACATACTCCTTGCTAAGAATACACATAATTACATATTTTAATAAGCAATAATCATTCTCATATTGTATACATAGAGGTGCAACCATGTTCGTCATAAAAAGGGACACAGTCGAAGCACAGACACAGTCACACAAACTCAAAAAGATGTTCTCTCTAATACAGTTGTATGATCGGTTCTTCATCTAATCCTTGGTTGTCATCCCTTAATCCTGTCTAACCCCAAGTTACCCACACAGAACGCCGCCCTCTTGTGGGAGAACCCCGGCCACTGCCTTGGCGATTCTATGCGCGCTCGCATTTGATCCGAAAGCCTAAATGTAAACACACACACACAAACACAGCACCTCAACTGATCTTACCAGTCACACACCTGTGTCTACCCATCTATCTTCTCCAGGAAATAACCCTTGGCTTCTCAGTCAGCCTCTCCTGGATAAAACTGTGAATAGCCATGTGTTCCAAATTGCTAAGGATTCCAACATTTTTTTGTCACACTTTAGACTGGTGTAACGGTCACATTGGATTTTGAAAGCAACATCCTTTCTTCCATACATCCACGCTACTTAAAGACGACAGCTTCCTGAAATCCAACGATACCAGTTTATAGTGAACATCGGACCTCCGCTTCAAAGATACGGCCAGGTAAGCTTTGCCAATCAGTCGCATATCTAATGATGGTGGAATTAATGAGGGTGAAACTCAGTTTTTATCTATATACCCTAGTTGCATATTTAACCACAGACTAAGCCCCCTAACCCCCCTACCATAAACTGCTACCCTAACCCCACTAACCCCTGACCACAAAAACTTTAACAGCTAGCCCTAGCTCAATAAATCTTCATAACGCAAAACTTCATCAAGTCTGTACCGAAAAAACATAAAACTAATCTCTATCTATCTATCTAGCTATCTATCTATCTATCTATCTATCTATCTTTCGAACCAACCGAACACTTAACAACCTTGAAGGGTAACGATATTTCTTCCTTTACATGTTCAAGCCTAGCTGCTGTTTTTAATCCAATTGTTGTCTGACTTCTAATGATACCTCTCTTTCCTTCTTCGCTCTCCCTCCTTATCCTCCTCCCCCCTCTCTTTCACTCATACACTCTCACACACAACCACACACACACACACACACACATGTCTGGCACACTCACACACACCTATGCACACTGGCCTGTGCACACACACCCCACACGCCTGTGCACTCTCACACACACCTGTGCACAACCCACACACACACACACACACTCCTGTCTGTGCACTCTCACACACACCCTTTGCCCACTCACGTCACATGCACCACACACACACCACCGTCTGTGCACCTCCACACACACACACACACACACACACAAAAATGCCTGTGCACTCTCAAACACACCTGTGCACATCCACACACACGTACTCACACACAAAACTAATACCTTCTTTCCTAAAACTATTGATTTCACATGTTATTTCAGTTGGATGTATTTTTGCCTTTGCCGATGACTGACTTCCTTTTGTCACACACTTTTTAGACTGTTGTAAGGTCACAGTGGTTTGAAAGCAACATCCTTTCTTCCATACATCCAC
>NW_024873135.1:0-8533 GCF_018340385.1 Cyprinus carpio | reverse complement strand
GAATGCAACCTGCTGGCAGCAGATGTTACAACTTGTTTGGCAGTTCCTGCTGGAGCGCATTATACGCAGATTCATTTGAGGAACAACGACTTCGCTACCAGACTTCGACCGACAATGCTACAGCTCCGATATTGAAGAAACACCGAGCCAACGACACTCTGCTGACTCGAGACACTTCGGACATGCTGATGGCGCATATTTCAACCGCTTACCGATCGACTATTCTCCAAACACTGAGATGCCTTTCCCAGTTCTCCAGATGGACTTTTTCTGAGGATCACCCAACACACATTTTTCGGAACAAAGCAATTATTTTATGGCAATGCTGTAATGTAATTGTAATTTTAACCTCTGGACATGTAATCTTCAATCTCTTTCTACATATTTTAACATCTATTTCTATTTACTCTGTGTGCTGTTTTCCACTCTTTATGTCATTTTCTGTATCTTTATGTGGATTTGGGCAGAAATACTGTATGACCTCATTGTAAAGGCTTAACAACTTTGTTGAATAAAACAAATCAAATCTTATTTAAATAGTGAGCCTGTCATTATGATTGTTGCTTTAATTGGGTCGCTCGCAAAAACCTTTCTGCAAATTTTAACAAACGTAAAAAATATGTGTGAGTTTCTAATATAGTTAAGTTCTTTTTCTCTCTCTCTCTCTCTCCATAAAAGATAGCTACTAAGTGAAACTTTTTTTGAAGGCAGAGGGAGATAGCCACCACTCCAACCTTTCCGGCGGAAAGGAAAGCACCGACCCGGCTGCACATCTTTGTGGGTCTTCTCCACGGGATGATTCTTTGTCCCAGTTCAAGCCTATAACACCAAAACACCAGAATTATGAGATAATATTACAAAATGTCATGAGACTATTTTTGTAGGACAGCGGGGTAAGTTGTCACACTTTTCAAACTGTCTAACATTTAATGAGCACCATACATCACAATGATATATTTGTCATACCAAATGAAAGAAGGAAGTCTTGGGCACATATGTTCTATTCATTACATTTTCATATCTTATATCATTACGAAATTGTAGGCTGTTGAATAGAGAATGTGCACTTGTGGAAACTTGCCCCATCGGCGGGTAAGTTGTCACACTAGATTATCTAAAAATAAGAACACAACTACTTAATTGTGATTATTGATTTTAACTTTAAAATTCAAACCAGAACTGGGAATATATAAAAAAAAAATCATCCCTAGAGAATTTGGGAAAATAAATATTTCCATCCAAAAAATCCACATTTCAATCAAAACATATTAAGTGGCAAGACCACTTTACCTTGAACTTTAAACTCAAACGTTCTCTGGCTTGCACACATAGATCCATGATAACTGAATGAAATACTGCCGATAACTCGCTTAACTTAACATCTTTAACCTCTGAACAAAACAGATTCCCTGTATCTGACTAATCAGACTCATCTTCAGAGTCACAATTCTGGCACACATAAATTGCCTGGACTGAGGTGCAAGCATCCTGGGCCCATTTGTTGCATTTTACCCACGACTCTTTTGGACGACTGTTTGAAAATGGCTCCACACAGTCGAGGCAGAAGCACTCTTCATCATCTGATGATGACTCTTCTATTATTTTTCTTCTTTTAACTGCCTTGTTCTTAGTAGGTCCAGATTTTGACTCACATACAATCAAACAGCTTTTAGCTAGATTCAGCCTTATTCTTTTCTCTTTCTAGTTGCTGCTTCACGGGCGTGTCAGTAAGAATTGTTAATTTGCGTCGTTTTCTTTCTTTGCTGGCTGGTTTTCGGGGGCCAGCTTCTGGATATGGCCGGATGTCCTCTGGAGTTGGTAGCCCGCTGTCACCAATAGCATTGCTGGGTAAGGGTGAGCTGGTGATAACAGGAGCACAACTGGGCATGCTAGGCAGGGCAGAGTTGGTGCTGGGGCCTGGCAGGTCAGGGTTCTGAATGGGTCGATCTCTGACGTAGGATGGTGCAAACCCAGTTTCCAGAAATACATCTCAATGTTTTTTTGAGCATGTTCTATGTGTTTATGCGTATTGGGGCAAGTTGTCATATGTGACGACTTGCCCCAAAGTCACTGAGACAACTTGCCCCAAACTGACCTGTGTGCTAAAGTTGGATAAATCTCAAGGTTAGCTCAACATAGCACGTCAGCTAAAGTATCAAAAGACACGTTATTGTCTACTCTATTTTGTGCAAAATAATAATTTTTAACATTCATACCTAACAAAGTTGTATTGCATACAATTTGAAGTTTTTTTTTTTTTTTTTTTTTTTTTTTTTTTTACTTTTTAAGCCAAAAAAATAAGGAAATTGTGCTAAACTCACATTAGAGCGATCTTGACCACATTTGAACAGGAAATTGACTATTGAAGAAGAAGTCACACAAAGTGGCTATTTGATGTTTGAGATAGAGCCTCAAGTTTTGGAGTTATGAACAGTGTGACAACTTAACCATGTGACAACTTACCCGCTCTGTTATCCTTATTGTGTATGGGTGTCTTTGACAGTTGTGTGGTACTTTGAATTAGCCTTATGGTTTTCTGTAGCTACTTAGCCTTCAGTGTACGTTACAACTGCGACAAATGTGGGACGAAACAGCGCGGTATTAGAGTGTTCGCGCAGCGCTGACCGGTCATATCATAGGCGCGGCTCATTGGCTCAATGTTCCCTTTACTAGAGACAACCAAAATCCCAAATATATAGTATAAATAATATGTAAAATTTAAAATGGGCAATATTGTGCTGAATGTAGAACTTGAAGACAATAACAATAATAACTAAGTACAAAATAAAAAAAATATATATATATATTTTTATATATATATATATATAATAATATATATATTTATATATATATATATATATATTTATACATATAAAAATAAACATGGGAAGTAAGAAACATGGGTGTTAAATCATTTAATTAGTCAAGCCTTTTGAAAGAGCATGTAGAACAAGGTAAAATATATGGTATTGTTGAATACATTAAAGAAATAGGATTAATCAGGAAAACTTTTATATATATAAAAGTTGGTTTGCCATCCGCCATAAAACGTTATTAGAAGAAGAGTATGTTCGCGCGGCGCTGTCAGTTCGGTGGCGCTGTTAAACACGTCCTCTCCGCGCCGTGGAGTCGGTCGCGCAGCTCGGTCCCTTGAGCCGCGCCTATGACCGTTCAGCGCTGCGCGAACACTTTAATACCGCGCTGTTTCATCATTAGGTGTGTTTGGCTACCCATGAGCGCAGCAGACTATAACTCAAATAAAATTCCATGGTAATTCATAACCTGTCATAGCCTATAAATTGAATGGAAAGCTTGCAGAGCTCACACATTTTGCCTTGGACGATCATTCATTTCATCTTCTGTGGTGTTTCAGCCGTTTGCTCCGATGCCTGAAGAAACTACATCCGTGAACATCAATAACATATGCGGCTGCGTAACGCTGTGGAAGCCTGATTTTGGGCGGAGCTCAGGCTCGCCGACTACGACAGCGCAGAATGCAACCTGCTGGCAGCAGATGTTACAACTTGTTTGGCAGTTCCTGCTGGAGCGCATTATACGCAGATTCATTTGAGGAACAACGACTTCGCTACCAGACTTCGACCGACAATGCTACAGCTCCGATATTGAAGAAACACCGAGCCAACGACACTCTGCGGACTCGAGACACTTCGGACATGCTGATGGCGCATATTTCAACCGCTTACCGATCGACTATTCTCCAAACACTGAGATGCCTTTCCCAGTTCTCCAGATGGACTTTTTCTGAGGATCACCCAACACACATTTTTCGGAACAAAGCAATTATTTTATGGCAATGCTGTAATGTAATTGTAATTTTAACCTCTGGACATGTAATCTTCAATCTCTTTCTACATTTTTAACATCTATTTCTATTTACTCTGTGTGCTGTTTTCCACTCTTTATGTCATTTTCTGTATCTTTATGTGGATTTGGGCAGAAATACTGTATGACCTCATTGTAAAGGCTTAACAACTTTGTTGAATAAAACAAATCAAATCTTATTTAAATAGTGAGTCTGTCATTATGATTGTTGGCTTTAATTGGGTCGCTCGCAAAAACCTTTCTGAAAATTTTAACAAACGTAAAAAATATGTGTGAGTTTCTAATATAGTTAAGTTCTTTTTCTCTCTCTCTCTCTCTCCAATAAAAGATAGCTACTGAGTGAAACTTTTTTTGAAGGCAGAGGGAGATAGCCACCACTCCAACCTTTCCGGCGGAAAGGAAAGCACCGACCCGGCTGCACATCTTTGTGGGTCTTCTCCACGGGATGATTCTTTGTCCCAGTTCAAGCCTATAACACCAAAACACCAGAATTATGAGATAATATTACAAAATGTCATGAGACTATTTTTGTAGGACAGCGGGGTAAGTTGTCACACTTTTCAAACTGTCTAACATTTAATGAGCACCATACATCACAATGATATATTTGTCATACCAAATGAAAGAAGGAAGTCTTGGGCACATATGTTCTATTCATTACATTTTCATATCTTATATCATTACGAAATTGTAGGCTGTTGAATAGAGAATGTGCACTTGTGGAAACTTGCCCCATCGGCGGGTAAGTTGTCACACTAGATTATCTAAAAATAAGAACACAACTACTTAATTGTGATTATTGATTTTAACTTTAAAATTCAAACCAGAACTGGGAATATATAAAAAAAAATCATCCCTAGAGAATTTGGGAAAATAAATATTTCCATCCAAAAAATACACATTTCAATCAAAACATATTAAGTGGCAAGACCACTTTACCTTGAACTTTAAACTCAAACGTTCTCTGGCTTGCACACATAGATCCATGATAACTGAATGAAATACTGCCGATAACTCGCTTAACTTAACATCTTTAACGTCTGAACAAAACAGATTCCCTGTATCTGACTAATCAGACTCATCTTCAGAGTCACAATTCTGGCACACATAAATTGCCTGGACTGAGGTGCAAGCATCCTGGGCCCATTTGTTGCATTTTACCCACGACTCTTTTGGACGACTGTTTGAAAATGGCTCCACACAGTCGAGGCAGAAGCACTCTTCATCATCTGATGATGACTCTTCTATTATTTTTTCTTCTTTTAACTGCCTTGTTCTTAGTAGGTCCAGATTTTGACTCACATACAATCAAACAGCTTTTAGCTAGATTCAGCCTTATTCTTTTCTCTTTCTAGTTGCTGCTTCACGGGCGTGTCAGTAAGAATTGTTAATTTGCGTCGTTTTCTTTCTTTGCTGGCTGGTTTTCGGGGGCCAGCTTCTGGATATGGCCGGATGTCCTCTGGAGTTGGTAGCCCGCTGTCACCAATAGCATTGCTGGGTAAGGGTGAGCTGGTGATAACAGGAGCACAACTGGGCATGCTAGGCAGGGCAGAGTTGGTGCTTGGGCCTGGCAGGTCAGGGTTCTGAATGGGTCGATCTCTGACGTAGGATGGTGCAAACCCAGTTTCCAGAAATACATCTCAATGTTTTTTGAGCATGTTCTATGTGTTTATGCGTATTGGGGCAAGTTGTCATATGTGACGACTTGCCCCAAAGTCACTGAGACAACTTGCCCCAAACTGACCTGTGTGCTAAAGTTGGATAAACTCTCAAGGTTAGCTCAACATAGCACGTCAGCTAAAGTATCAAAAGACACGTTATTGTCTACTCTATTTTGTGCAAAATAATAATTTTTAACATTCATACCTAACAAAGTTGTATTGCATACAATTTGAAGTTTTTTTTTTTTTTTTTTTTTTATTTTTTACTTTTTAAGCCAAAAAAATAAGGAAATTGTGCTAAACTCACATTAGAGCGATCTTGACCACATTTGAACAGGAAATTGACTATTGAAGAAGAAGTCACACAAAGTGGCTATTTGATGTTTGAGATAGAGCCTCAAGTTTTGGAGTTATGAACAGTGTGACAACTTAACCATGTGACAACTTACCCGCTCTGTTATCCTTATTGTGTATGGGTGTCTTTGACAGTTGTGTGGTACTTTGAATTAGCCTTATGGTTTTCTGTAGCTACTTAGCCTTCAGTGTACGTTACAACTGCGACAAATGTGGGACGAAACAGCGCGGTATTAGAGTGTTCGCGCAGCGCTGACCGGTCATATCATAGGCGCGGCTCATTGGCTCAATGTTCCCTTTACTAGAGACAACCAAAATCCCAAATATATAGTATAAATAATATGTAAAATTTAAAATGGGCAATATTGTGCTGAATGTAGAACTTGAAGACAATAACAATAATAACTAAGTACAAAATAAATATATATATTTATATATATATATATATATTTATACATATAAAAATAAATATATATATATATATATATATATATATATATATAACATAAAAAATAAACATGGGAAGTAAGAAACATGGGTGTTAAATCATTTAATTAGTCAAGCCTTTTGAAAGAGCATCTATAAAAAAAAAAAATATATGGTATTGTTGAATACATTAAAGAAAAAGGATTAATCAGGAAAACTTTTATATATATAAAAGTTGGTTTGCCATCCGCCATAAAACGTTATTAGAAGAAGAGTATGTTCGCGCGGCGCTGTCAGTTCGGTGGCGCTGTTAAACACGTCCTCTCCGCGCCGTGGAGTCGGTCGCGCAGCTCGGTTCCTTGAGCCGCACCTATGACCGTTCAGCGCTGCGCGAACACTTTAATACCGCGCTGTTTCATCCTACATTAGGTGTGTTTGGCTACCCATGAGCGCAGCAGTGTCTAACTGAAAGACAATTTCATGGGAATGTGTAACCTGTCATAGCCTATAAATTGAATGGAAAGCTTGCAGAGCTCACACATTTTGCCTTGGACGATCATTCATTTCATCTTCTGTGGTGTTTCAGCCGTTTGCTCCGATGCCTGAAGAAACTACATCCGTGAACATCATTAACATATGCGGCTGCGTAACGCTGTGGAAGCCTGATTTTGGGCGGAGCTCAGGCTCGCCGACTACGACAGCGCAGAATGCAACCTGCTGGCAGCAGATGTTACAACTTGTTTGGCAGTTCCTGCTGGAGCGCATTATACGCAGATTCATTTGAGGAACAACGACTTCGCTACCAGACTTCGACCGACAATGCTACAGCTCCGATATTGAAGAAACACCGAGCCAACGACACTCTGCGGACTCGAGACACTTCGGACATGCTGATGGCGCATATTTCAACCGCTTACCGATCGACTATTCTCCAAACACTGAGATGCCTTTCCCAGTTCTCCAGATGGACTTTTTCTGAGGATCACCCAACACACATTTTTCGGAACAAAGCAATTATTTTATGGCAATGCTGTAATGTAATTGTAATTTTAACCTCTGGACATGTAATCTTCAATCTCTTTCTACATTTTTAACATCTATTTCTATTTACTCTGTGTGCTGTTTTCCACTCTTTATGTCATTTTCTGTATCTTTATGTGGATTTGGGCAGAAATACTGTATGACCTCATTGTAAAGGCTTAACAACTTTGTTGAATAAAACAAATCAAATCTTATTTAAATAGTGAGCCTGTCATTATGATTGTTGCTTTAATTGGGTCGCTCGCAAAAACCTTTCTGCAAATTTTAACAAACGTAAAAAATATGTGTGAGTTTCTAATATAGTTAAGTTCTTTTTCTCTCTCTCTCTCTCTCCATAAAAGATAGCTACTGAGTGAAACTTTTTTTGAAGGCAGAGGGAGATAGCCACCACTCCAACCTTTCCGGCGGAAAGGAAAGCACCGACCCGGCTGCACATCTTTGTGGGTCTTCTCCACGGGATGATTCTTTGTCCCAGTTCAAGCCTATAACACCAAAACACCAGAATTATGAGATAATATTACAAAATGTCATGAGACTATTTTTGTAGGACAGCGGGGTAAGTTGTCACACTTTTCAAACTGTCTAACATTTAATGAGCACCATACATCACAATGATATATTTGTCATACCAAATGAAATAAGGAAGTCTTGGGCACATATGTTCTATTCATTACATTTTCATATCTTATATCATTACGAAATTGTAGGCTGTTGAATAGAGAATGTGCACTTGTGGAAACTTGCCCCATCGGCGGGTAAGTTGTCACACTAGATTATCTAAAAATAAGAACACAACTACTTAATTGTGATTATTGATTTTAACTTTAAAATTCAAACCAGAACTGGGAATATATAAAAAAAAATCATCCCTAGAGAATTTGGGAAAATAAATATTTCCATCCAAAAAATCCACATTTCAATCAAAACATATTAAGTGGCAAGACCACTTTACCTTGAACTTTAAACTCAAACGTTCTCTGGCTTGCACACATAGATCCATGATAACTGAATGAAATACTGCCGATAACTCGCTTAACTTAACATCTTTAACCTCTGAACAAAACAGATTCCCTGTATCTGACTAATCAGACTCATCTCCAGAGTCACAATTCTGGCACACATAAATTGCCTGGACTGAGGTGCAAGCATCCTGGGCCCATTTGTTGCATTTTACCCACGACTCTTTTGGACGACTGTTTGAAAATGGC
>NW_024873134.1:0-2229 GCF_018340385.1 Cyprinus carpio | reverse complement strand
TATTTTAAATTGTAATAATATTCACAATAGTTTTGTTTTTCTGTGGTAAGTTCAGTATCAAATTAAATTATATGGTTGATACTGGTCTAGAGATTGAGGGGGAAACAATAATTTATAACATCTGTGAAGTAAGTTGTTGTGTTGTTGAAGTTTGTACCCTGAAACATGTCTAGTTTTTAAGGGTAGGGAAAAAAAAAAAAAAAAGTAATTACCTGAAATTATTGGCAGAGAGAGGACAGAAGAGAAGAGACACCAGTACAGAAGCTTGTAGCTGATGATATCCAAAGAGGGTAGGAAGCCAGTATTGGGAGGCAAGTAAGAGGACCGGCAGTAATACAACAAAACTCACCTGGCACGCCTCAGAGTGTACAAAGGGCACTAAAAGAAGGCAGACAACAAAGAAGAAGAAAAGAAGCAAACTTAGAAGAAAGGAAGAAACAAAACTATCAGTTCAGTTGAGAGGGAGGCTTTTAGCATGCTGGAAAAGTGACAGCCTTAATCTAAACCAGCACAATTGAGGAGAAAAAGACAGAAAAAAATCTTGCATGCTTTCAGATCAGCCCCTGGCAAGTTCTGAGACCTGCGAACACAAGATAGTACACCAACGCTCAGGGGAGAAGAACTTTCCGAATGAGGCTGTATGTTTAAGTTAAACATTAATGCTGTGGATGATCTATTTAAAACATCCTTAAAAAGAAATGGGGGCATGAAGACTTCCCATACTGCAGGACGCACTTTTTGGCACACAAAATTATGAACTACTAACAAATATGGTGTCGAAAAGTATACAGTTTATGTGGCAGATCCGCTATCACACACATCTGTGGACAGAAATCTGCAGCGAATTGATCTCTCCCTGAATCCTGTGGGCCTGCCAATGTTCAAAAGTCAAAGTATCATTGGCCAGTTCTGTGTTCCAGAAAACTGTCTCCAGAAGGTATGTTTCCCTGTGCATATCCTGCTGCTTCCCAAACCCAAAAACACCACAACTTTGCTATTACGCTTGTTCAGCAACTTTGTGGCAGCAAGAACTAATCCCAGGAATAGGTCATTACCCCGCGGGCCGCGGACGCTTTTCGCCTAAACATTCCAACTACGCATGGCTGCCACTACTCTGCCGCCAGCCTAGCTACAGCCTAAAGCTATCGGTTTAAAGATCGTATAAAGCAGTTTTCTGCATACTATGGGGTGCCGCATAAATGCGACTCACCTAGTACGGTGATTTACCACTTGGTCGAAGGCTCTCGGATATGATCATATCCTGAAAACAAAATAACCGCACCATGAGAACAAGATCAATCTTATTCACGGGATCATTGCCTGGCCACCCTTCAACACATCCAAGACAAGAGGAGAGCGAATCTCCACCTTCTCTGTCCTCCCGATTGACCCATGATCAAATTCAATTCCCCATATGATTATATGCACACCCTAGATTGCCGTGTCTCGGGAGTAATTGAACAATAAAAGCTGACACAATGCCCTGCTAGACCTGTCTTGTGGACAAGAGGGACTGAAAGGAACAGATTTCCCGGTCCGCGATGTCATCAGGAGATGTGACCAGTCGTAAGAGCGTATCCCTTGGCTTGCAGTTGCGGGCACTAAAGAAGTCCATTCCAGATTGCTTTGCCAGGAAGCAAGGCAGGGTCTTGCAGGAATGATCGCTGGAAAGCAACAGAGTTCAGACAGGTTGCTATCTACACTGGGAAGATCTTCTAAGGGAATTGCTCCAAGACCATCTCATGCACACTTCTTGAGCTTCAACCGCGACTCTTTGCATTTTGGTGAATCCTGATCTCACACAAAGTCACAAAGGGAGATTAGTGCAAACCAGCTGCTTAAGTATTTTTTGTAGAGAGAGGAGGGAGCTAGCGCGTAGGGAAGTGGCATTTTTTGGTTTAACAATGCCTGCATTCCTTGCTGCACCTTGCAGAAGATGCCCCAAAACTTTGGTGCCCTTGACCAAGCCTGCAGTGCTTTCAAAGTTGGAGGCTATCTTCATCATATGAAAAAAAACATGGTTCCGATCTGGAAAAAATGTTTTGGCACAAGTTGCAAATCACTCTTGAGGCAACATCTAAGTCCAAGACAGAGATCCAGAAAACTTGATGTCATCAAGTGCCCAAGCAATGCCTTGTGTTAGGCCCTGAACCATTTGCGGGGTGGTGTCAGAACAGCGGACAACACAGTGTTTTAGCAGGGTGTCCACAAACCTCTACAGCCATATCT
>NW_024873133.1:0-2615 GCF_018340385.1 Cyprinus carpio | reverse complement strand
CATGATCATGAACTTATGTTAGAGCTTCCCTAAGCATGCTCAGCAGCTTAGTTTAAGCATCTGGTAGAATGGTAACACTCTGTGGGTGGGCAATAGCAGATGAACGAAGAAAGCCCACATAGAAGTGCAAAAAAAAAAAAAAAAAAAAAAAAAAAAAAAAAAAAAAACAGTTGTGTATTTGTTTGGGGTGTCTGAGATGAGAAAGGTTGTGGACGGAGATAGAAAGTTGGGTGAACTTGTGATAGAAAAACGAAAAAGAAGCTGCGACTTGCCCACATTAAAAGATGTTGATAAACATCTAAAATGAAATTGTGTTGTGCAATCTGCACAAAAAACAGAGTTTCATGTATAGTTACTACTAGCTTTAAAAATAATGTATCATTAGAACTTAATGTATGTGTGAACATCTCAGCATAAGACGCTGTCACTAAAGGCGTTTTCTGTGAACAGATGAAGTCACAGGAGGTACAATGTTAGGTGCAACCAGCTAAGGCAAATGAATAGAAGGAAAGAAAGCCCCATGTGGACGCCTCCTCCCCACAATTGGAAAACCTACTTCATGCATTTTAAGAATAAACGCTTTTCTTTGCCCGTATTAAAAGGGTGTCTAACCTAGCTAACGTGAATTAACCTGTCAGTGTGCTCAAATGCCAAAGGACTCTACAGAGTTAATTGTGTTAGAATTGTTACGCTTATACGTGTGAAGACTTGATGATAACTAGAGCTCTTCGTAAGGGGCATTAAGACACTTAGGTTAGGGTGGCCGATTCTGGGAACAGTAACAACGTGTGCTTTGTGGCCTGTTTGTGCAAACTAAGCAAATGAATAGAACGAAAGGCCCACAAGTGCTGAAAACCGACTTTATCTGGATTCTAGAAAGTTGGGTTATATTTTGCACCTTTAAGACCTAAAAGCTCTGCCCAACCTTAATGATGTTTCTAACAGCTTGACATGTTTTTTGCAATGCCAAAAACCGATTTCCAGAAAGTTACTAGCTTTAGGTATGCTCAATGAACTTATGGTTTGAACATCATCATATATCAAGACGCTCTTTTGTTTCTATGTTCTAAAAAGCGTTGTTCTGGGAAAAGAAGAAGAAGGTCACAGTCCAGTTAGTGCAACCTAAGCAAATGATAGAAAGAAATCCCACAAGTGATGGAAAACCTACTTCATGGCCTTTTAAGACTAAAGCTTGCCCGCTAAAGAGGTGTTCTAACCGATGTGAGAGTAACCTGTCATGTGCAATGGCCGATATACAGATTTTAGTGTTAGAATTTTAAGCTTACGAAATTTGTTAGAGCTTCTGAGCATTGACACTTATTTAGCGTTCTGGGAACAGTAACACTCTGTTAGTGCACTAAGCAAATGATAGTAACGAAGCCCACAGTGTGAAAACCTACTTTAATCTGATATGAAAGTTGGTTTTCTGCACCTTTAGACTAAAGCTTGCCCACCTTAATGAAGTTTCTAACATCTTGAATGTTTTGTGGCATGCCAAAACAGATTTCGAGTTACTAGCTTTATGATCCTGAACTTATGTTTGAACATCTCAGCATAAGACGCTTGTTCTAAGCGTTTCTGTGAAACGTCACAGTCAGTTAGTGCAACTAGAAATGAGGGAACAGTTAACACTCCTGTTTCTAGTGCAACGCAACTAAGCAAACATGTCAAATGCCGTTAGAACGAAATTATGCCCAGTAGACAAGTGGCTTCTGGGAAGTAACCTCTTTAATCTGCAATGAAATAGAACTAAAGCCCCAAGTGCTGAAAACCTACTTATCTGATTAAAAGGTGGTTTATGCACCTTTAAGACTAAAGCTTTGCCCACCTTAATGATGTTTCTACATCTTGAAATGTTTTGCAATGACAAAAACAGATTTCAGGAAGTTACTAGCTTTATGATCATGACTTTTTGAAACATCTCAGTCATAAGACGCTCGGATCTGCGCTTCTGTGACCAGTACACTCTGTTAGTGCACCTAAGCATTGAACAGAAGGAAGCCACAAGTGCTGAAAACATTTTTTTTATCTATTATAAAAGTTGGTTTATTGCCTTTGTAAGACTAAGCTTGCCCACATTAAAGAGGTTTTCTACCATGTGGTATTATATGCCATTGCAATGCAGAAAACAGATTCAGTGAGTTATTAGTTTAATGGCAAGAACATAATGTTTGACATCTCAGCATAAGACCTTAGTTTAGCGCTACTGTGAACAGTAATACTCTGGTAATGCACTAAACAAATGAACAGAAAGAAGCCCACAGTGCTGAAAACGCTATCTTAATCTGTTACGAATGTTGGGTTAATATGACACTTTTAAGACAAAAGCGTGGGGGCCCCTCATTAATGATGATTTCTAACATCTTTAATTGAAATGTATTTGCAATGAAGACAAACCAGATTTCAGTGAGTTACTACGTGTTCGGCCATGATCATGAACTTGATGTTAGAGCTTGACTAAGCAAAGAACGCTTAGTTTTTAGCTCATTTTGTGACAAGTAATACGCTGTTAGTGCAACTAAGCAAATGAACACAAGGAAAGCCCACAAGTGCCTGAAAACCTTTTTTATCTGTTATAGAAAGTTGTTTTATGCACTTTTAAGACTAAAAGCTTG
>NW_024873132.1:0-4650 GCF_018340385.1 Cyprinus carpio | reverse complement strand
CACTATCAGGACTCTGTTCCAAGAAAGAACCCACAGAGAAGGTGCAGATTTTTGGAGGCACCAGCTGGGATTCGAACCCAGATCTCTTGTTTAACAAGACAAGCCTTTGACCAGCTCAGCCCGGCGCCCAGCACGCGTTTGACCAGGCCAGCCTTCTGTTTGTGAAAGCAGAACCACACAACACAAGGTTGGTGCTTGATCACCACAAACGGCGCTGCTGGATCGGACCCAGTATCTCCATGTCTAACTAACAGCCTTTAACCACTATTCCACTGCACAAACCTGCTATGCTGCCTCTAGGGCGGCGACTTAGAGATCAAAACATCAGAGAAAGGCCAAGAGCCAGGCACTGCACAGCTTAAAAGAGTTTATTTAGACAACTGAGTCGGGGTGGCCAGCTAGACTCTGTGTTTGTTGGCCAAGTGCCTTTAGTAGAATGCCAAAAGACCGACTATGGTTGGACTCAACCCACAACCTTTTGAATGGACTCATGGTCACTCTCTAAGTCCAATGCGCTATCCATTGCGCCACAGAGCCACACAGAGTAGTGCCTTTCTGGCTTGTGCGAGTCCGTCGCATTGAGGTTGCATGTTCGGGGAGTAGGAAGGACAAGGTCCTTAAGTCTCTGCACAGATGGAATGCAGTTTGAAAAGCAGAGGCACTATCAGGGTCTCCTTTCCAAGGAAAGAACCCACAAAGCAAAGTCACCAGTTAAAAGCGTACCTGCTGGATTTTTAAACCCAAGATCTCTTGTCTTACAATACAAGCGCTAAGACCAAGCTAAGCCAACCACGGGCACCTCTACTTTGCCACGGCCCTGGCCTACATTTCTTTGGTACCTTACTGAGGGATTATCGTTCGTAAATTAAATCACTATTGCTTGCCCATTGCGTCCCTCTCTGCACCCCACTCGTTTGTGTACGAGATCAATAGTGCCAGACGATTAAAAGCACCGGAGAGTTATGACGCGTGCCTTTTTACTCGACCGAGCAAGAAGGCAATCCGCCGCTTGGCATTCAAAACCCTAGCATACTCCGAGCGATGCATAGTCCTGTTACTAGACTGAGCGCGCTTTAACCAACTACAACAGCCACGGCGGCCAACCTCATAAAACACGAAAAGCTGTCTTCTAGGACGAGTGATGTTGGATTATTCCAGAGAAGGAGGCCCAAACCGGCGCATGAGTCACTTTCACTACCTCAAATAATATTATTTTGGGACAACTGACTGGTCGGGGTGGAGCCTCCGGTCTGAGGTCGCGCACATGTGTTTGTTGGACCGAGCTCAGTCCTTAACAGAATGCCAAACAGAAGCATCTTGAGAGACCCCCAAGAGCATCGCTTTGAATGGCCTCATTTGGTCAATATATGAAGTCCCAATTGCTCTATCTCTTGCCCCACAGAGCCATGTCAGCATGCTAAATTATCTGGAACGCTCTGTGCACAGGGAAAGACGGGTCCTCGGTCTCTATGCAATTGCCGCGCCCCGGTTCAAAAGAGCAACAGCATTGTCAGGTCCTCCTGGCCATGAACGACCGACAGAGCGCACACACCACACCCCGGCAGAGAGACACAAGGTTTCAATCATCAAACCTCGGATCTATTAGTCCGCTTGTACAAGACAGTCCACTTTAAAGCAAAGGTTGCCCTCACACGCAGTGGCAACGTTGCTGGGTGTGCTATCTTGCAAAAGCTGCTGAGTTGGGGTTGTTTTTTTCAAAAGCACACGGCGCTCGACTGCCCACAAGAGACCCGGCGCGCACAACACACGAGCGGCCCACCAAAGGAACGCTGGGATCTCCCCCATGATCTCTGTTGACAGTCGGGCTAATGTCGCGGTGCCTCCTAACCCTAAGGTTGTGGGCTCGAGTACTCGGGGGCATTACCAGACTACAGTGCCCTTGAGGCACGGCACCGACCCAATCGCTCCCCGGCCCGCTCCCCCTGGCTGCCAATGCTCCACGTGTGTGTTCGTGTCACTGCTGCGTGTGCACGTTTTGAGAGTTAATGCGAGCACCAATTGCTGAGTAGGGTCACCATATTGTCTGTATGTCACGTCACTTTCACCTTTTTTTTTTAAACAACTAGTCCACGGACGCCAGCCGCATGCTTGACCTCTGCACATCCTCACTATCCCTTTTGCTGGCGCGATTAACGAAAGCCACGGTTGAGGGCATGCCGGACGACAAAGGCACCGCTGGGATTCGAAACCCAGGTTCGCTGTTTAGAGGGACAGACGCTTTAAACAACGAAGCCCACCGGCGCCCCCAACCTACCCGTGTGGTGGTCCCCCCTCTGGGGAGACGACTTAGAGGAATTCACAGCTCACCACACAATAAAACCAACATACAGGCACTGCCATAAGCTTAAAATGCAAACTGCACATCTGAGGCAGGGTAAAAAGCTAGTTGTGTGTTTTTTTCAAGCACAAGGTTCAACTGCAGTTTGGCAAAAAACACAAAGAGTAGCGCCATCCTGGATTTTTGCCAGTCTGTCGAGCACCACGTGTTTGGCGTTTTTTGTTTTTCATTTTCCCAAATGTCCCAAAGCTATTTAAGAACACGTAATGCGTACAAAACCACAAAAATGATTACGGCCTCCATCCAGAAAAACCCACAGAGAAGTTCCGATTTAGAGGCCCGCGGGATGCCCCCAACCCAGGATCTCTTTTTTCAAACCGTGCTTTGCCATCTGGGCCACCCGCCCAGCCCTCACTGGACCAGGCCAGCATTCTGTTTTCGGCGGAGAACCCCACCACACAAGTGGTTCCTTACCACAGCAAAGGCAACTGCTGGGATTCGAACCCAGGAATCGTTCCTCCTTACACTAGACTGGGGGTCCCCCCCCCTAAGCCACTGCGCTCTGCCGCGTTGAACCAGGCCAGCATTCGGTTCACTGAAAAGCAAACCACCACTACACCAGGTGGCGCTGGTTCCCAAGAAAAGAACCCTGCACAGATTCGAATGTTCATCCTCCTGTTTACTAGACCGGCCCTTTACCCTGCTGGGCCAACAGACGCCCACCGCGTTGGACAGGCCAGGATTCTGTTTGCTGAAAGCAGAACAACACCAACACAAGTGGTGCTTGATCACCACAAAAGGCGGTGCTACATCGTACCCGTATCTCCTGTCTCTAGACAGACGCTTTAACCAACTATCCCTGCAACACCTGCGTATGCCCCCCTGGGAGGGCGACTTAAAGGATCAAAACATCCAGAGACAAGGCCAAGATCCGCACTTGCCCAGCTAAAGTGTTTTATATTTAGCCAACTGTGTGGACGGCAGGACCAAACTCTGTGTTCTTGGCCAAGTGCCTGAAAAGAATGCCAAAAGTCACGACTCTGGTGGACTCGAACCCACAACCTGGGAATGGGGCTATGTGATCCACTACAAGTCCAAACGCGTCATCCAATTGCTGCACAGTATCCGGACCCAGTTATCTCCCCCCTGGCTTCTACTAGACCAGACGCCCACTGAGGTTTCAAAAACACTATGCCACTGCAAGAACACAACCTGCGTATCGGGCCTGCCCCCTCTGGACTCATTGGGAGACACTTAGGCACTATCAAGGGCCATCCATCCAAGAAAAGGCCCCACAAAGCATAGTCACCATGCAAAAAAAAAACTTGACACAGCTTTTAAAAGAAGTTTTCTTATTTTAAGACAACCTGGAAGTCGGGCTGGCCCAGCTTCTAGACCTACTGGTGGTTTTTTGTTGTGAGCAGCCAACGGTGATCACTGACTGTTAGAGTAGGAAAATGGCAAAAAAAAAAAAAAAAGGGTCCAACGCACCTACCTGTGGGTGGGTAAACCAAAACCACAACATACGCCTTTTGAATGCGGCCAGCAAAGCACCGCTTGTGATGTCGAAGCCCAGGGATCTCTAGAGTTCCAAGACAGGCGCCCTATCCATTTGCCCCCGACCACAAAGCACAACAACCAGAGTACTAGCTCCTTTTGTTTTTCCCTCCCTGGGCTTGATTGCCGACGTCCCCTCCGTCGCAGGCCTGAGGTTGGGGGGGGGTATAAGCAGAGACGCGGTGTGCCACAGCGGAGAGGGTGTGGAAAAGGTCTTAGAACGGGCGCGTGGGTAAGGGGGCCAAAATGTCTATCCACGCTTAAGCCTCCTCCGTACCCCACCTCTGCCACAAGATGGAATCGCAGTTTTTTTTTGAAAACAGTCAGAGGCCACTATCCGGGGCTACCTACCGCCTTTTCCCCCAAGCTAAATTGAATCGCCCGTTGCAGGCTCACAAAAGCAAAAAGTCCAACCAGTTTTCTTTGCAATTGTGGCGCCCTGTTATAAATAGCTGCAGCATTGTCATGTGTCTCTTGGCCAATGGTTAGGGCACTTTGAGCGTCAAACAAACACCGTCAAGGTAGGAGTAATTGTGTTGCAAACCCAGATTTCCCTCTTGTTTAACAAGACAGACACTTTAAAGCCAAGGTGCCTCCACAGTGGCACGTTTTGCATGGTGTGCTTTTCTTTTAGCCCCTTTCACACAAAAAGCTTGCTGAGACCCAGGTTTGTTTTTCCAAAACGCGTCCAAACGGCACACGACTCCGTCAAAGGGACACACGATCGATCGTCCGCGGACAAAAAAAAGGAAATGCTGGGACTTCTCACCCATGATCTCCTGTGAAGTCGGGCC
>NW_024873131.1:0-1893 GCF_018340385.1 Cyprinus carpio | reverse complement strand
TTTTTGTTGTTTGAAATTACACTGTCTTCAATGTAGATGTCATAAGCAAGTCAAGTCAAGTATGTGCTTTATTGTAAATTCTTCCAAAACGGCCAGTAAATTCATAAAGAGAATTGAAATGCGTTACTGCTCAGACCCTTGGTGCTTTACAGAAAATCACTAACAGTAGTAGCTAGAACATTAAATAAATATAAAATACAAAATACAACTATCACAATATTGCAAATAGGTCATGTAAAAAGAAAGATAAGTAAAGCAGCACAAGGCACATGGCAGATAAAATTGCAAACCAGTGAAGTCAACAGTGACAGATATAATGAAAGTACCTTGGCCTTATTTTTAGAAGTATACATGTGTGATATATTACAGGAAATACATATGTGTCACTGTCTTTAAATAAATCCACTCAAAATATAAGTTTTTTTTCTTATTGCCTCCCTCATAATCGTGTTAACTATTACATGATTGCAATATTGAACAAAATAATCGTGAAATTATAGATTTTTGCCACAGATTCGAGCAGCAGCCTACAATGATTATATAAGAAAAATGTCTCTGAATACAAGTACTACTTTTTTTAATAAGTATATTAATTTTAAAAACTGATTTAAAAAGACCCACTTGCAAAAAATCCTATTGGAATTATCAGTTTATCCGTTTGGATTCTTCTGGATTCCTTACGAATCCTTGCATGCTGATTGATGTTTAATGGAATTTCACTTTGTCCTATTGGATTTTATTTGATTCTTAGAATCAATACATGGATTTTCTGGATTGATTTAATGGGATTTTAACTGTGTCCTGGATGCATTTTTTTTTATCTTTAGAATCTTATTGGAGCAGTGTGTTTATTTACACATGGGAATTTAATTTTCCATGTAGGATTTTACTTGCTTTGTATCATAGTGGACATTTGTGTTTTAAAATGGAAATTCCTTTGTCCTGCAGGTATCTTATATTTTGAGTATCTGTTAATTAATTACTTAGGAGTAACTTTACTTTTAGCGTAACACTGTGTGTGTGTGTGTGTGTGTGTGTGTGTGTGTGTGGTGTGGTGTGTGTGTGTGGTGTGTGTGTGTGTGGGGTGTGTGCTTAACATATAAAAAATGTAGCCTACCTGAAATACACACAAATAAAAAATGAAATCCTAAACAGTAACGCATACTGATAAATATGATATGGTCATAATGTCCGAATAAGTTATTCATGTGACTAAAAATTCATAGAAAAAAAACATCTATAATGGTTCCGGTTACCCTTTACGAACTCCGAAATGTAGTGCGCGTGCAACTGTAGCGCGCCTAATTGAACGTACCGGTCAAGAGGAGAGGAATGCTGAAGAATCGAGTGATTACCGTTGTTTAGCTTGTTAAAAGTTTATTTAACAGACGCTAAAAAGGAAAAAAAAAAGACTATCTGAAGTCTGCATCCTAAAAAAAACCAATTTTGAGTGAATTAACTATATTTTGGTGAGTTGTTGATCTCGTTACTGTATCTGCATTAGTATAGGGGGTCTGCCATTACATAGCAAAATTGTTTAACACTGATTAATGAAAATTAATGTATGCTGTTTTAAAAAAAAAATTTTAATTGTATAAAACCTGGAGTGGGTTGAGTACAAAATGCCTGTTCGGACACCATTTTGAGCTGTTTTGAATTGTGGTTTACGTTTTTGTGTAGTGCTATACTATAATTATTTGTATTGATGGAGTAATATGTTCTGTTGTCCAGGTCAGGTTTTATGTTCCAGTTAAAAAGTTTGACATGGGAAAACCTCCCTGATATGGGGTGTACTGGAGAAGACCCCGACAAGAGAATAATAGGGGGCCCTTTTGGTCAGCGAGGGACCTGTTGGGCCTGGTAACCATTGACCATATAACGGAGTGCTCCCTT
>NW_024873130.1:0-1474 GCF_018340385.1 Cyprinus carpio | reverse complement strand
GCTCAGGGTGGTATGGCCGTAAGCTAGGGCTGCTTGCAAACGTGTGGGCTATTTAAAGATCAGACCACCCTAATGTGCAGTATATTAGATCAATTTTGACGAAAAAACTTAAGCTTTTTCAGCACCACTGCCTGTATTCCCAATTCCCCGGGTGGGGAGGATTCCAGGTGTTTCCCAGGTTCCCGGCCAGGTCCCGCTGAGGTGCCCAGAGGAAGGGGGGTCGATCCATATAGACAAAAAATCTAAAGCTTACAGCCCCTGGTATTCCCAGGCGGTATCCACATTCCAAGTTACTAACCAGGCCGGACCACTGCTTAGCTTCCGGAGATCAGACGAGAGCGGGCGCGCCAGCGGCTCAGGGTGGGATGGCCGGTAGCGAGGGCTGCGGCGCAACGTGTGGGCTATTTAAAGCGGCAGGCACGTCCTATGAGCGCAATGTATTGTCGATCCAAATTAGACGAAAAAGAAAAAAATAAGCTTACAGCACCTGTAACTATTCCCAGGCGTTTTCTCCCATCCAAGCTAGCTAACCAGCCCCGACCCCTCGCCTTAAGCTTCCGGAGACAGACGAGAGTCGGCGCACGCGCTCCGGGTGGTGTGTATGGCCGTAAGCGAGGGCTGCTGCTGCAATTAAGTGTGGGCTATTAATAGAGTCCGCCCACCCTAAAGGTGAAGATAATTAGATGGCCAACTTGACACGAAAACAAAACTAAAGCTTACAGCACCGGGTATTACCAGGCTGGTCTTCCCATCAATGTGTACTAACCAGGCCCACCCCAGGCTTAGCTTACGTGCGATCAGAGACTGAGATCGGGCTCGCGCTCAGGGTGTTGGTCGGTCCGAAGTGAGGGCGGTGTGTGCGCCAAAAGGTGAGTGGGCTGATTATAAGATTGGCAGCAACCTTACATGCGCAATGTATTAAGATCCATATAGACAAAAAAACTAAACTTACAGCACCTGGTATTCCCAGGCGGTCTTCCCATCCAAGTACTAACCAGGTCCGACCCTGCTTAGCTTCCGATGATTCAGACGATGAGGCGGGGCGCGCGCCAGGGTGGGTTATGGCCGTAAGCGAAGGGCTGATGTGCAAAGTGTGGGCTAATTAAAGATCAGCCACCCGTAATGTTGCAGGTATACTAGAATCAAATTTGACGAATAAAACTAAAGCTTACACCCCACATGTATTCACACGCGCCGGTCTCCCCATCCAAGTAACTACCAGGCCCTACCCTGCGTAGCTTTCCGAGATCCAGACGAGTCGGGCGCGCCAGGTGGTAGGGCGTAGCGAGGGCTGCCTGCAAAGTGTGGGCTATTTAAAGGTCAGCCACCCTAATGTGCATTATATTAGATCAATTTTGACGAAAAAACGAAAAGCTTACAGCACCTGGTATTCCCAGGCTGTCTCCCATCCAAGTACTAACCAGGCCCGACCCTGCTTAGCTTCCGAGATCAGACGCGCTCAGGGTGGTATGGC
>NW_024873129.1:0-2088 GCF_018340385.1 Cyprinus carpio | reverse complement strand
TTGTTGATGACAGCAACGCAGCCGCAAGCAGCCCTAACCTGCTATCCAACAGAGGCACACTGTTTGAAGCAGGGGCACCAATAATTTTCAATCATAATCAAGTTACTTCAAAAGAGGAAAAAGATCTTGAATAAAATAAGAGCGAAAAGCAGTAAGTAGCCAAAACCATGGAAACAGCCAGCGTCACTCATTGAAAGTTTTGGGTGAAAAAAAAAATTAGGAAAAAATAATTTTGAGTATAACGGCTAAAACACAGCTATCTGCCGTTTTCAGGACAGCCATAAAGGCCTTGATTAGCGCATTCAGCTGTGTTTGATCAGAGAAGGACCTGCACTCCGCAGGAAGGGGGCCTCCAGGAGTAGGACTGCGTACCCCAGCAAGAAAGAGTCCTCTACCGTGGAGAATTTCAAGGCATTAGCTGGTGGCGACGCTCGACAAGGAAAAAAGTTGGTGGAAAAGTAACCCGGGAGAGCACTTCATGGGGTAGCGTGGCCGAGTTTGGTCTAAGGCGAGGTGGATTTAAGGCTCCGTCTATTCGGGGGGGCGCTGGTTCGAATCCGCACCGCTTTGCCAGGGGCTTCCTTTTGGAGGGACTCTTGTGGCTGGATGGCCTGATTATAGAGCTGCCTTGGCCGCATTTCGACGGCGTTAGTGAGACCTCCGGGCTGCCATTGCTTGAGTTATGGAGGGTGGGAAGGGCCAAAAAGGGGATGGAAAGAAGAAGAGACAAAAAAAAAGAGCCACTACGGGGTAGCGTGGCCGAGATTCAGTGGTGAGACGAGAAAATGGCAAATGGTTCCAAGGGGTGTGGGCTAAGGCCACGATGGATAATTTTAGTTAGGACTCCAGTCTCTCCGGGGGGGCGTGGGTTCGAATCACAACCGCCTGCCAACCTGTGATTTTAAACAAGGCCCCTGCGTGTACTCGATAAAGGTGAAAAATTGTGAAGCACGCTTTCCCTCGCAGCGGCCAGGGCCGCTAGAGACATGCGAGTCATACAAGTCCTCTCCCAAGCTGATCACTCTTTGCTAAGGCGGGTGGACTGTGTTTTGTACCTGTCTTCCTCTTGGTTTACTGACTACTTTAGGTTTCTTTGCTGATGGTTTGAGTTCAATCCTGTGTTGATCTGTTCTTCCCAAACTCATCTCAGACTTGTCTTGAAAAAATAAAAACCCAAAAGCAGTAAGTAGCCAAAACTATGGAAACAGCCAATGCCACTCTCTGAAAAAATATTGGAAGTCAAAAGCAGCATCGGGGCGCCGTTCCACTGGTCAAAATCGACCCATAAAAAAACAGGCCCACAGGGTAGCGTGGTCCGAGCGGTCTAAGGCGGCTGGATTAAGTCTCTGCAGGCTCCGGGGGCGTGGGTTTCGAATCCAACCGCTGCCAGGGCAGCCTTTTCGAGGGCTCTTGTAGCTGCTGTGTGTCAAAGTGACGCTGCGTGAACCTCCAAACTCAAAACAAGCGGTGTGTAAAGGTCTGCATTTCAGAGCCGCAAGTCAGTGCTAAGAGACCTGCGAGTCAGTGAACAGTCCTCTGCTGATCACCCTTTCGGTCTTGTCCAGAACCGAAACATCTCAGAACTTGTGCATTGACAAGTGACAAGCGAAATAAGCTGTCTGCTGGATCAGGTTGCTTTTCTGAAAAACAGGTTTAGATCTGCAGCTTTTCAGCAAAGTCCTCGCGGCGAGGGCGGGTGCGGCCCGTTCCACTGGTCAAATCCACCCATAAAAAAACAACAACGCCCACAGGGGAGCGGTGTGGCCGAGCGGTCTAAGGCGCTGGAATTAACAGCTCCAGTCTCTCTGGGGCCGTGGGTTGCGAATCCCACCCGCTGCCCAGGGCAGCCCTTTGTCGAGGGCTCTTGTAGAGCTGCTGTGCAAAGTGACGCTGCGTGAACATCCAAAAAACTCATCCGCTTTTGCTTCTTGCTTTCAGGCCAAGTCAGTGCTGGAAGCCTGTCCCAGCCTCTGCTCCTTTCTAACAGAGGCACACGGGTTGAAGCAGGCGCACATCAATCATCTTCAATCATAGTGAAGTTTACTTCAAAACAGGAAAAAGATCTTGAATAAAATAATAGTGAAAAAT
>NW_024873128.1:0-20456 GCF_018340385.1 Cyprinus carpio | reverse complement strand
TTGTGGATTTTGGTTAATTTCACCACATATGGTGCATGTCCACCCTCAATTTATCTGACGGCCCCTTCTTAGTGCTCCCGTGTACACATAAAAAAGTGTTTTTTTTCATAAATAGTTGCAATGTTTTTTGATGAAAACACCTATACTGTATTCAGCACGCTCAGCAGAGTCCATTTATGTCACTTTCATGTCATAATACTTTAGAATTTGCATTAAAAAAAATTGTGGATTTAGGTTAATTTCACCACATATGGTGCATGTCCACCCTCAATTTATCTGACGGCCCCTTCTTAGTGCTCCCGTGTACACATAAAAAAAGTGTTTTTTTCCATAAATAGTTGCAATGTTTTTTTGATGAAAACACCTATACTGTATTCAGCACGCTCAGCAGAGTCCATTCATGTAAGTTTTATCTCTTAATACTGTAGAATTTGAATAAATAATGAATGTCCACGGGAGCATTATGAAGGTCCCGCTGAATAAATTGGAAATGGACATTTTATTTTCTTCACCAAACTTAATTTGATTTAATTAAATGCACACAATATTGTTGATAAAACACCTGTACTGTACTCAGCAAACTCAGATGAATCCATTTATGTCAGTTTCATGTCATAATAACTGTAGAATTTGCATTAAAAAAATTGTGGATTTTGGTTAATTTCACCACATATGGTGCATGTCCACCCTCAATTTATCTGACGGCCCCTTGTCCACTTGCAGTTTATTGTGCTCCCGTGGACACATAAAAAAGGTGTTTTTTTGCCATTTATAAATAGTTGCAATTTTCTTGATGAAAACACCTATACTGTACTCAGCACGCTCAGCAGAGTCCATTCATGTCAGTTTTATCTCTAATACTGTAGAATTTGCATTAAAAAAATGTCCATTTTGAGCATTAATTTCACCACAATATGGTGCATGTCCATTTCGTTACCCTCAATTCCATAATTGACAAATGGACCACTTTCACTTTATTCCCCAGAGTCAATAGCCAACCAATATGAAGCCCCAAATGGCAAAAAAGATTTGCCAACTTGCCATTTATTCATTTAAAAATAGTTATGCACAATAATGTTGATGAAAACACCTGTACTGTACTCAGCAAACTCAGATGAATCCATTTATGTCAGTTTCATGTCATAATAGTGCAGAATTTGCATTAAAAAAATTGTGGATTTTGGTTAATTTCACCACATATGGTGCATGTCCACCCTCAATTTATCTGACGGCCCCTTCATAGTGCTCCCGTGTACACATAAAAAAAGGTTTTTTTCCATAAATAGTTGCAATGTTTTTTGATGAAAACACCTATACTGTACTCAGCACGCTCAGCAGAGTCCATTCATGTAAGTTTTATCTCTTAATACTGTAGAATTTGCATAAAATATTAATGTCCACGGGAGCATTATGAAGGTCCCGCTGAATAAATTGGAAATGGACATTTCATTTTCTTCACCAAACTTAATTTGATTTAATTAAATATGCACAATATTGTTGATAAAACACCTGTACTGTACTCAGCAAACTCAGATGAATCCATTTATGTCAGTTTCATGTCATAATAGTGTAGAATTTGCATTAAAAAAATTGTGGATTTTGGTTAATTTCACCACATATGGTGCATGTCCACCCGCAATTTATTTGACAGCAGGCTATTTGTCCACACTTGCAAAAAGTTTATTGCAGTTTATTGAATAGCCAACCAATATGAATAAATGGCAAATGGGATAGGTGTACACTTGCCATTTATTGATTTAATTAAAATATGCACAATAATGTTGAATGTACATGTTATAACCGGAAACTGCACAATAATAGTGTTTGATTTGCATTAAAATAGTGCAATTTTTTTGATGAAAACACCTGTACTGTACTCAGCAAACTCAGATGAATCCATTTATGTCAGTTTCATGTCATAATACACCCTCAATTTATCTGACGGCCCAAATTGTGGATTTTGGTTAATTTCACCACATATGGTGCATGTCCACCCTCAATTTATCTGACGGCCCCTTCTTAGTGCTCCCGTGGACACATAAAAAAAGTGTTTTTTTCATAAATAGTTGCAATGTTTTTGATGAAAACACCTATACTGTACTCAGCACGCTCAGCAGAGTCCATTCATGTAAGTTTTATCTCTTAATACTGTAGAATTTGCATAAAAAAATGAATGTCCACGGGAGCATTATGAAGGTCCCGCTGAATAAATTGGAAATGGACATTTAATTTTCCTTCACCAAACTTAATTTGATCTAATTAAATATGCACAATATTGTTGATAAAAACACCTGTACTGTACTCAGCAAACTCAGATCAGAATCCATTTTTATGTCAGTTTCATGTCATAAACTAAAAACTGTAGAATTTGCATTAAAAAAATTGTGGATTTTGGTTAATTTCACCACATATGGTGCATGTCCACCCTCAATTTATCTGACGGCCCCTTCTTAGTGCTCCCGTGTACACATAAAAAAAGTGTTTTTTTTTCATAAATAGTTGCAATGTTTTTGATGAAAACACCTATACTGTACTCAGCACGCTCAGCAGAGTCCATTCATGTAAGTTTTATCTCTTAATACTGTAGAATTTGCATAAAAAATGAATGTCCACGGGAGCATTATGAAGGTCCCGCTGAATAAATTGGAAATGGACATTTAATTTTCTTCACCAAACTTAATTTGATTTAATTAAATATGCACAATATTGTTGATAAAACACCTGTACTGTACTCAGCAAACTCAGATGAATCCATTTATGTCAGTTTCATGTCATAAAACTGTAGAATTTGCATTAAAAAAAAATTGTGGATTTTGGTTAATTTCACCACATATGGTGCATGTCCCACCCTCAATTTATCTGACGGCCCCTTCTTAGTGCTCCCGTGGACACATAAAAAAAAAAAAGTGTTTTTTTCATAAATAGTTGCAATGTTTTTGATGAAAACACCTATACTGTACTCAGCACGCTCAGCAGAGTCCATTCATGTAAGTTTTATCTCTTAATACTGTAGAATTTGCATAAAAAATGAATGTCCACGGGAGCATTATGAAGGTCCCGCTGAATAAATTGGAAATGGACATTTCATTTTCTTCACCAAACGGGGGCACTTAATTTGATTTAATTAAATATGCACAATATTGTTGATGAAACAACTGATCCGTACTCAGCAAACTCAGATGAATCCATTTGTGGCAGTTTCATGTCATAATAGTGTAGAATTTGCATTAAAAAAATTGTGGATTTTGGTTAATTTCACCACATATGGTGCATGTCCACCCGCAATTAATTTGACAGGCTCCTTCTTAGCTATTGACACATCCTTTTTAAATGCCAAAAAAGTAGGTGTACATACCCCCCGGGGATTTTTGAGAGATACATTGACCCCCATATTATTGATGAATCCATTTATGTCAGTTTCATGTCCATAAAACTGTAGAATTTGGTGATGGGTTAATTTCACCACATATGGTGCATGCCATTTAAATTCTCTGAATGGCCCCCTCTCCCGTGATAGACCAAAATATTTTTTTTCATAAAAACAAATGTTTTTGATGAAAACACCTGTACTGTACTCAGCAAACTCAGATGAATCCATTTATGTCAGTTTCATGTCATAAAACTGTAGAATTTGCATTAAAAAAATTGTGGATTTTGGTTAATTTCACCACATATGGTGCATGTCCACCCTCAATTTATCTGACGGCCCCTTCTTAGTGCTCCCGTGGACACATAAAAAAAAGGGTTTTTTTGTCATAAATAGTTGCAATGTTTTTGATGAAAACACCTATAATGTACTCAGCACGCTCAGCAGAGTCCATTCATGTAAGTTTTATATCTTAATACTGTAGAATTTGCATAAAAAATGAATGTCCACGGGAGCATTATGAAGGTCCCGCTGAATAAAATTGTAAATGGACATTTTATTTTCTTCACCAAACTTAATTTGATTTAATTAAATATGCACAATATTGTTGATAAAACACCTGTACTGTACTCAGCAAACTCAGATGAATCCATTTATGTCAGTTTCATGTCATAAAACTGTAGAATTTGCATTAAAAAAAAAAATTGTGGATTTTGGTTAATTTCACCACATATGGTGCATGTCCACCCTCAATTTATCTGACGGCCCCTTCTTAGTGCTCCCGTGGACACATAAAAAAAAGTGTTTTTTTTCATAAATAGTTGCAATGTTTTTTTGATGAAAACACCTATACTGTACTCAGCACGCTCAGCAGAGTCCATTCATGTAAGTTTTATCTCTTAATACTGTAGAATATGCATAAAAAATGAATGTCCACGGGAGCATTATGAAGGTCCCGCTGAATAAATTGTAAATGGACATTTTATTTTCTTCACCAGACTTAATTTGATTAAATTAAATATGCACAATATTGTTGATAAAAACACCCTGTACTGTACTCAGCAAACTCAGATGAATCCATTTATGTCAGTTTCATGTCATAAAACTGTAGAATTTGCATTAAAAAAATTGTGGATTTTGGTTAATTTCACCACATATGGTGCATGTCCACCCTCAATTTATCTGACGGCCCCTTCTTAGTGCTCCCGTGGACACATAAAAAAAAGTGTTTTTTTTCATAAATAGTTGCAATGTTTTTGATGAAAACACCTATACTGTACCCAACACACTCAGCAGAGTCCATTCATGTAAGTTTTATCTCTTAATACTGTAGAATTTGCATAAAAAATGGAATGTCCACGGGAGCATTATGAAGGTCCCGCTGAATAAATTGGAAATGGACATTTCATTTTCTTCACACAACTTTAATTTGATTTAATTAAATATGCACAATATTGTTGATGAAAACACCTGTACTGTACTCAGCAAACTCAGATGAATCCATTTATGTCAGTTTCATGTCATAATACTGTAGAATTTGCATTAAAAAAATTGTGGATTTTGGTTAATTTCACCACATATGGTGCATGTCCACCCGCAATTAATTTGACAGGCTATCTGTCCACTTGCAGTTTATTAAATAGCCGACCAATATGAATAAATGGCAAATGGGATAAGGTTTACACTTGCCATTTATTGATTTAATTAAATATGCACAATAATGTTGATGAAAACACCTGTACTGTACTCAGCAAACTCAGATGAATCCATTTATGTCAGTTTCATGTCATAAAACTGTAAGAATTTGCATTAAAAAAATAACTCCGATTTTGGTTAATTTCACCACATATGGTGCATGTCCACCCTCAATTTATCTGACGGCCCCTTCTTAGTGCTCCCGTGGACACATAAAAAAAGTGTTTTTTTTTCATAAATAGTTGCAATGTTTTTGATGAAAACAACCTATACTGTACTCAGCACGCTCAGCAGAGTCCATTCATGTAAGTTTTATCTCTTAATACTGTAGAATTTGCATAAAAAATGGAATGTCCACGGGAGCATTCACCACATATGGTGCATGCCCCACCCCCTAAATTTATCTGAAATGGACCCCCTTCTTAGTGCTTTCGTGGACACATAAAAAATGGCATTTTTTTTTTCAGCGAATAGTTGCACATGTTTTGATGAAAACCTCCTATACTGTACTCAGCACAAACTCAGCAGATGAGTCCATTTATGTCAGTTTTCATGTCATAATAGTGTAGAATTTGCATTAAAAAAATTGTGGATTTTGGTTAATTTCACCACATATGGTGCATGTCCGCAACTCAATTTATCTGACGGCCCCTTCTTAGTGCTCCCCCAGCAAACACATAAAAAAAGTGTTTTTTTTTCATAAATAGTTGCAATGTTATTTTTTGATGAAAACACCTATACTGTACTCAGCACGCTCAGCAGAGTCCATTCATGTAAGTTTTATCTCTTAATACTGTAGAATTTGCATAAAAATCAATGTCCACGGGGCATTATGAAGGTCCCGCTGAATAAATGTAAATTGGAAACCCTTGGACATTTTATCCCGGAATTTTCATTTCAAAAAACTTAATTTGATTTAATTAAATATGCACAATATTGTTGAAGAAAACACCTGTACTGTACTCAGCAAACTCAGATGAATCCATTTATGTCAGTTTCATGTCATAAAACTGTAGAATTTGCATTAAAAAAATTGTGGATTTTGGTTAATTTCACCACATATGGTGCATGTCCACCCTCAATTTATCTGACGGCCCCTTCTTAGTGCTCCCGTGTACACCTAAAAAAGTGTTTTTTTTTCATAAATTGTTGCAATGTTTTTTTGATGAAAAAAACCTATACTGTACTCAGCACTCTCAGCAGAGTCCATTCATGTAAGTTTTATCTCTTAATACTGTAGAATTTGCATAAAAAATATGAATGTCCACGGGAGCATTATGAAGGTCCCGCTGAATAAATTCTAAATGTACATTTCGTTATGCGACAACATCCCAGTTCCATTTTTACTCAGCGACCATTTCATGCTCGACGGGCACTCTCTGACTCCGCCTCCCCCGAGTCAATAGGCCCCCGGGGGCCGAGAGATACGGAGCCCCAAATGCAAAAAGACCCCAAATTTTGCCAAGCTATAACTCCCCCAAAACGGGGTCAAACTTCACCAAACTCGGGTCAGAGTTAGACCTCTGGAAGGCCTACCGGACGCCACCTGCCCCCAGTCCCTACACCCCCGGGGGCCGGAGATATGGGGCCCCCATATTATTGAGGGTCAAATAGAAGGACGAGGCCTAGAGAGTTGAAACTCAGATATGTGATAGGCCTCGAGGGGCCCTCTCTGAAACCACCTCCCCCGAGTCGATAGACCCCCGGGGGCCGGAGATACGGACCCCCAAAAACAAAATGTCTGAAAATTTGACCGGCTATAACTCACACAAAACGGGGGCAAACTCTTCACCAAACTTGGGGTAAAATTAGAGCTGGTGCCCCTCTATCCGATGACACCTGACACCTGCCTCAAGTCTCTAACCCCCAGCTAGTCCGAGATACGGCCCCCCAAACTTTAGGAATTGGACCCTTATAACTCAGGAACCAGACCGCCCCCAAACTCGGGGGTGGTCACATACGGTAGGCCCCGAGGCCCTCTCTGGGTCCCCCGAATTTCAGCTCCGAGGACCCCCGCATCGCCGAGATATTAGCGAAAAACTAGACCCATCCACCCCCTCGCACCTACTCATCGTAGCCGGCCAGGGCGCACCCTCCCCGGCTTGGGAAGGCACCCAGAGGGGGGTGGAAGTCTGAAGAGGTTAAAAGGCCTAGAGACTTGAAACTCGGATATGTGATAGCCCTCGAGGGGCCCTCTCTGAAGCCACCGCCCCCGAGTCGATAGACCCCCGGGGGCCGGAGATACGGACCCCCAAACTTTAGGATTTGGACCCTTATAACTCAGGAACCAGACCGCCCCCAAACTCGGGGGTGGTCACATACAATAGGCCCCGAGGCCCTCTCTGGGTCCCCCGAATTTCAGCTCCGAGGACCCCCGCATCGCCGAGATATTAGCGAAAAACTAGACCCATCCACCCCCCCGCGCACCTACTCATCGTAGCCGGCCAGGGCCAGGGCGCACCCTCCCCGGCTTGGGAAGGCACCCCGAGGGGGGTGGAAGTCTGAAGAGGTTAAAAGGCCTAGAGACTTGAAACTCGGATATGTGATAGCCCTCGAGGGGCCCTCTCTGAAGCCACCGCCCCCGAGTCGATAGACCCCCGGGGGCCGGAGATACGGACCCCCAAAGACAAAATTCCAGAAAATTTGACCGGCTATAACTCACACAAAACGGGGGCAAACTTCACCAAACGTGGGGTAAAATTAGAGCTGGTGCCCCTCTATCCGATGACACCTGCCTCAAGTCTCTAACCCCCAGCTAGTCCGAGATACGGCCCCCCAAACTTTAGGATTTGGACCCTTATAACTCAGGAACCAGACCGCCCCCAAACTCGGGGGTGGTCACATACGGTAGGCACCAAGGCCCTCTCTGGGTCCCCCGAATTTCAGCTCCAAGGACCCCCGCATCGCCGAGATATTAGCGAAAAACTAGACCCATCCACCCCCTCGCACCTACTCATCCTAGCCGGCCAGGGCGCACCCTCCCCGGCTTGGGAAGGCACCTCGAGGGGGGTGGAAGTCTGAAGAGGTTAAAAGGCCTAGAGACTTGAAACTCGGATATGTGATAGCCCTCGAGGGGCCCTCTTTGAAGCCACCGCCCCCGAGTCGATAGACCCCCGGGGGCCGGAGATACAGACCCCCAAAGACAAAATTCCAGAAAATTTGACCGGTTAAAACTCACACAAAACGGGGGCAAACTTCACCAAACTTGGGGTAAAATTAGAGCTGGTGCCCCTCTATCCGATGACACCTGCCTCAAGTCTCTAACCCCCAGCTAGTCCGAGATATACGGCCCCCCAAACTTTAGGATTTGGACCCTTATAACTCAGGAACCAGACCGCCCCCCCAAACTCGGGGGTGGTCACATACGGTAGGCCCCAGGCCCTCTCTGGGTCCCCCGAATTTCAGCTCCGAGGACCCCCGCATCGCCGAGATATTAGCGAAAAAAAAACTAGACCCATCCACCCCCTCGCACCTACTCATCCTAGACGGCCAGGGCGCACCCTCCCCGGCTTGGGAAGGCACCCCGAGGGGGGTGGAAGTCTGAAGAGGTTAAAAGGCCTAGAGACTTGAAACTCGGATAAGTGATAGCCCTCGAGGGGCCCTCTCTGAAGCCACCTCCCCCGAGTCGATAGACCCCCGGGGGCCGGAGATACGGACCCCCAGATATTGTGGATTTTGGTTAATTTCACCACATATGGTGCATGTCCACCCTCAATTTATCTGACGGCCCCTTCTTAGTGCTCCCGTGTACACCTAAAAAAGTGGTTTTTTTCATAAATAGTTGCAATGTTTTTTTGATGAAAACACCTATACTGTATTCAGCACGCTCAGCAGAGTCCATTTATGTCACTTTCATGTCATAATACTTTAGAATTTGCATTAAAAAAAATTGGTGGATTTTGGTTAATTTCACCACATATGGTGCATGTCCACCCTCAATTTATCTGACGGCCCCTTCTTAGTGCTCCCGTGTACACCTAAAAAAAGGGTTTTTCCATTTCATAAATATTTGCAATGTTTTTTGATGAAAACACCTATACTGTATTCAGCACGCTCAGCAGAGTCCATTCATGTAAGTTTTATCTCTTAATACTGTAGAATTTGCATAAAAAATGAATGTCCCACGGGAGCATTATGAAGGTCCCGCTGAATAAATTGGAAATGGACATTTTATTTTTTCTTCACCAAACTTAATTTGATTTAATTAAATATGCACAATATTGTTGATAAAACACCCTGTACTGTACTCAGCAAACTCAGATGAATCCATTTATGTCAGTTTCATGTAATAAAACTGTAGAATTTGCATTAAAAAAATTGTGGATTTGGTTAATTTCACCACATATGGTGCATGTCCACCCTCAATTTATCTGACGGCCCCTTCTTAGTGCTCCCGTGGACACATAAAAAAAGGGTTTTTGTCATAAATAGTTGCAATTTTCTTGATGAAAACACCTATACTGTACTCAGCACGCTCAGCAGAGTCCATTCATGTAAGTTTTATCTCTTAATACTGTAGAATTTGCATAAAAAATGAATGTCCACGGGAGCATTATGAAGGTCCCGCTGAATAAATTCTAAATTTCTGTACATTTCGTTATGTACGACAACATCCCAGTTCCATTTTACTCAGCGACCATTTCATGCTCGACGGGCACTCTCTGACTCCGCCTCCCCAGAGTCAATAGGCCCCCGGGGGCCGGAGATACGGAGCCCCAAATGCAAAAAGAAACCCCCAAATTTTGCCAAGCTATAACTCCCCCAAAACGGGGTCAAACTTCACCAAACTCGGGTCAGAGTTAGACCTCTGGAAGCCCTACGCGGACGCCACCTGCCCCCCGATCCCTACACCCCCGGGGGGCCGGAGATATGGGCCCCCATATTATTGAGGGGGTCAAATAGAAGGACGAGGCCTAGAGAGTTGAAACTCAGATATGTGATAGGCCTCGAGGGGCCCTCTCTGAAACCACCTCCCCCCCCGTCGATAGACCCCCGGGGGCCGGAGATACGGGACGGACCCCCAAGACAAATGTCTGAAAATTTGACCGGCTATAACTCACACAAAACGGGGGCAAACTTCACCAAACTTGGGGTAAAATTAGAGCTGGTGCCCCTCTATCCGATGACACCTGCCTCAAGTCTCTAACCCCCAGCTAGTCCGAGATACGGCCCCCCCCCAAACTTTAGGAATTGGACCCTTATAACTCAGGAACCAGACCGCCCCCAAACTCGGGGGTGGTCGCATACGGTAGGCCCAAAGGCCCTCTCTGGGTCCCCCGAATTTCAGCTCCAAGGACCCCCGCATCGCCGAGATATTAGCGAAAAACTAGACCCATCCACCCCCTCGCCACCTACTCATCCTAGCCGGCCAGGGCGCACCCTCCCCGGCTTGGGAGGCAGGCCCCCCGAGGGGGGTGGAAGTCTGAAGAGGTTAAAAGGCCTAGAGACTTGAAACTCGGATATGTGATAGCCCTCGAGGGGCCCTCTGAAGCCACCGCCCCCGAAGCCACCGCCCCCGAGTCGATAGACCCCCGGGGGCCGGAGATACGGACCCCCAAAAACAAAATTCCAGAAAATTTGACCGGCTATAACTCACACAAAACGGGGGCAAACTTCACCAAACTTGGGGTAAAATTAGAGCTAGTGCCCCTCTATCCGATGACACCTGCCTCAAGTCTCTAACCCCCAGCTATTCCGAGATACGGCCCCCCAAACTTTAGGATTTGGACCCTTATAACTCAGGAACCAGACCGCCCCCAAACTCGGGGGTGGTCACATACGGTAGGCACCGAGGCCCTCTCTGGGTCCCCCGAATTTCAGCTCCGAGGACCCCGCATCGCCGAGATATTAGCGAAAAAATAACTAAAACATCCACCCCCTCGCACCTACTCATCGTAGCCGGCCAGGGCGCACCCTCCCCGGCTTGGGAAGGCACCCAGAGGGGGGTGGAAGTCTGAAGAGGTTAAAAGGCCTAGAGACTTGAAAACTCGGATAAGTGATAGCCCTCGAGGGGCCCTCTCTGAAGCCACCTCCCCCGAGTCGATAGACCCCCGGGGGCCGGAGATACGGACCCCCAGATATTGTGGATTTTGGTTAATTTCACCACATATGGTGCATGTCCACCCTCAATTTATCTGACGGCCCCTTCTTAGTGCTCCCGTGTACACCTAAAAAAAAAGTTTTTTTTTTTTTCATAAATAGTTGCAATGTTTTTTGATGAAAACACGTATTCAGCTGTATTCAGCACGCTCAGCAGAGTCCATTTATGTCACTTTCATGTCATAATACTTTAGAATTTGCATTAAAAAAATTGTGGATTTTGGTTAATTTCACCACATATGGTGCATGTCCACCCTCAATTTATCTGACGGCCCCTTCTTAGTGCTCCCGTGTACACCTAAAAACCATAAAAATTTGCTTTAATAAATAGTTGCAATGTTTTTTTTGCGCTCAAAACACCTATACTGTATTCAGCACGCTCAGCAGAGTCCATTCATATAAGTTTTATCTCTTAATACTGTAGAATTTGCATAAAAATGAATGTCCACGGGAGCATTATGAAGGTCCCGCTGAATAAATTGGAAATGGACATTTAATTTTCTTCACCAAACTTAATTTGATTTAATTAAATATGCACAATATTGTTGATAAAACACCTGTACTGTACTCAGCAAACTCAGATGAATCCATTTATGTCAGTTTCATGTCATAAAACTGTAGAATTTGCATTAAAAAAATTGTGGATTTTGGTTAATTTCACCACATATGGTGCATGTCCACCCTCAATTTATCTGACGGCCCCTTCATAGTGCTCCCGTGGACACATAAAAAAAGGTTTTTTTTCCATAAATAGTTGCAATGTTTTTTGATGAAAACACCTATACTGTACTCAGCACGCTCAGCAGAGTCCATTCATGTAAGTTTTATCTCTTAATACTGTAGAATTTGCATAAAAAATGAATGTCCACGGGAGCATTATGAAGGTCCCGCTGAATAAATTCTAAATGTACATTTCGTTATGCGACAACATCCCAGTTCCATTTTACTCAGCGACCATTTCATGCTCGACGGGCACTCTCTGACTCCGCCTCCCCCGAGTCAATAGGCCCCCGGGGGCCGGAGATACGGAGCCCCAAATGCAAAAAGACCCCAAATTTTGCCAAGCTATAACTCCCCCAAAACGGGGTCAAACTTCACCAAACTCGGGTCAGAGTTAGACCTCTGGAAGGCCTACCGGACGCCACCTGCCCCCAGTCCCTACACCCCCGGGGGCCGGAGATATGGGCCCCCATATTATTGAGGGTCAAATAGAAGGACGAGGCCTAGAGAGTTGAAACTCAGATATGTGATAGGCCTCGAGGGGCCCCCCTCTCTGAAACCACCTCCCCCGAGTCGATAGACCCCCGGGAGCCGGAGATACGGACCCCCAAAGACAAAATGTCTGAAAATTTGACCGGCTATAACTCACACAAAACGGGGGCAAACTTCACCAAACTTGGGGTAAAATTAGAGCTGGTGCCCCTCTATCCGATGACACCTGCCTCAAGTCTCTAACCCCCAGCTAGTCCGAGATACGGCCCCCCCCCAAACTTTAGGATTTGGACCCTTATAACTCAGGAACCAGACCGCCCCCAAACTCGGGGGTGGTCATACATACGGTAGGCCCCGAGGCCCTCTCTGGGTCCCCCGAATTTCAGCTCCGAGGACCCCCGCATCGCCGAGATATTAGCGAAAAACTAGACCCATCCACCCCCTCGCACCTACTCATCCTAGCCGGCCAAGGCGCACCCTCCCCGGCTTGGGAAGGCACCCCGAGGGGGGTGGAAGTCTGAAGAGGTTAAAAGGCCTAGAGACTTGAAACTCGGATATGTATGATAGCCCTCGAGGGGCCCTCTCTGAAGCCACCGCCCCCGAGTCGATAGACCCCCGGGGGCCGGAGATACGGACCCCCAAAGACAAAATTCCAGAAAATTTGACCGGCTATAACTCACACAAAACGGGGGCAAACTTCACCAAACTTGGGGTAAAATTAGAGCTAGTGCCCCTCTATCCGATGACACCTGCCTCAAGTCTCTAACACCCAGCTAGTCCGAGATACGGCCCCCCCCCAAACTAGGATTTGGACCCTTATAACTCAGGAACCAGACCGCCCCCAAACTCGGGGGTGGTCACATACGGTAGGCACCGAGGCCCTCTCTGGGTCCCCCGAATTTCAGCTCCGAGGACCCCCGCATCGCCGAGATATTAGCGAAAAACTAGACCCATCCACCCCCTCGCACCTACTCATCGTAGCCGGCCAGGGCGCACCCTCCCCGGCTTGGGAAGGCACCCCGAGGGGGGTGGAAGTCTGAAGAGGTTAAAAGGCCTAGAGACTTGAAGCTCGGATAAGTGATAGCCCTCGAGGGGCCCTCTCTGAAGCCACCACCCCCGAGTCGATAGACCCCCGGGGGCCGGAGATACGGACCCCCAGATATTGTGGATTTTGGTTAATTTCACCACATATGGTGCATGTCCACCCTCAATTTATCTGACGGCCCCTTCTTAGTGCTCCCGTGTACACATAAAAAAGTGTTTTTTTCATAAATAGTTGCAATGTTTTTTGATGAAAACACCTATACTGTACTCAGCACGCTCAGCAGAGTCCATTTATGTCAGTTTCATGTCATAATACTGTAGAATTTGCATTAAAAAAATTGTGGATTTTGGTTAATTTCACCACATATGGTGCATGTCCACCCTCAATTTATCTGACGGCCCCTTCTTAGTGCTCCCGTGTACACATAAAAAAGTGGTTTTTTTTTTCATAAATAGTTGCAATGTTTTTTTGATGAAAACACCTATACTGGTATTCAGCACGCTCAGCAGAGTCCATTCATGTAAGTTTTATCTCTTAATACTGTAGAATTTGAATAAATAATGAATGTCCACGGGAGCATTATGAAGGTCCCGCTGAATAAATTGGAAATGGACATTTTATTTTCTTCACCAAACTTAATTTGATTTAATTAAATATGCACAATATTGTTGATAAAACACCTGTACTGTACTCAGCAAACTCAGATGAATCCATTTATGTCAGTTTCATGTCATAAAACTGTAGAATTTGCATTAAAAAAAATTGTGGATTTTGGTTAATTTCACCACATATGGTGCATGTCCACCCTCAATTTATCTGACGGCCCCTTCTTAGTGCTCCCGTGGACACATAAAAAAAGTGTTTTTTTTTCATAAATAGTTGCAATTTTCTTGATGAAAACACCTATACTGTACTCAGCACGCTCAGCAGAGTCCATTCATGTAAGTTTTATCTCTTAATTCTGTAGAATTTGCATAGAATGAAATGAATGTCCACGGGAGCATTATGAAGGTCCCGCTGAATAAATTCTAAATGTACATTTCGTTATGCGACAACATCCCAGTTCCATTTTACTCAGCGACCATTTCATGCTCGACGGGCACTCTCTGACTCCGCCTCCCCCGAGTCAACAGGCCCCCGGGGGCCGGAGATACGGAGCCCCAAATGCAAAAAGACCCCAAATTTTGCCAAGCTATAACTCCCCCAAAACGGGGTCAAACTTCACCAAACTCGGGTCAGAGTTAGACCTCTGGAAGCCCTACCGGACGCCACCTGCCCCCAGTCCCTACACCCCCGAGGGCCGGAGATATGGGCCCCCATATTATTGAGGGTCAAATAGAAGGACGAGGCCTAGAGAGTTGAAACTCAGATATGTGATAGGCCTCGAGGGGCCCTCTCTGAAACCACCTCCCCCGAGTCGATAGACCCCCGGGGGCCGGAGATACGGACCCCCAAAGACAAAATGTCTGAAAATTTGACCGGCTATAACTCACACAAAACGGGGGCAAACTTCACCAAACTTGGGGTAAAATTAGAGCGGGTGCCCCTCTATCCGATGACACCTGCCTCAAGTCTCTAACCCCCAGCTAGTCCGAGATACGGCCCCCCAAACTTTAGGAATTGGACCCTTATAACTCAGGAACCAGACCGCCCCCAAACTCGGGGGTGGTCGCATACGGTAGGCCCCGAGGCCCTCTCTGGGTCCCCCGAATTTCAGCTCCGAGGACCCCCGCATCGCCGAGATATTAGCGAAAAACTAGACCCATCCACCCCCTCGCACCTACTCATCGTAGCCGGCCAGGGCGCACCCTCCCCGGCTTGGGAAGGCACCCCGAGGGGGGTGGAAGTCTGAAGAGGTTAAAAGGCCTAGAGACTTGAAACTCGGATAAGTGATAGCCCTCGAGGGGCCCTCTCTGAAGCCACCGCCCCCGAGTCGATAGACCCTCGGGGGCCGGAGATACGGACCCCCAAAGACAAAATTCCAGAAAATTTGACCGGCTATAACTCACACAAAACGGGGGCAAACTTCACCAAACTTGGGGTAAAATTAGAGCTGGTGCCCCTCTATCCGATGACACCTGCCTCAAGTCTCTAACCCCCAGCTAGTCCGAGATACGGCCCCCCAAACTTTAGGATTTGGACCCTTATAACTCAGGAACCAGACCGCCCCCAAACTCGCGGGTGGTCACATACGGTAGGCACCGAGGCCCTCTCTGGGTCCCCCAAATTTCAGCTCCGAGGACCCCCGCATCGCCGAGATATTAGCGAAAAACTAGACCCATCCACCCCCTCGCACCTACTCATCCTAGACGGCCAGGGCGCACCCTCCCCGGCTTGGGAAGGCACCCCGAGGGGGGTGGAAGTCTGAAGAGGTTAAAAGGCCTAGAGACTTGAAACTCGGATATGTGATAGCCCTCGAGGGGCCCTCTCTGAAGCCACCTCCCCCGAGTCGATAGACCCCCGGGAGCCGGAGATACGGACCCCCAAAGACAAAATATCCAGAAATTTTGGACCGGCTATAACTCACACAAAACGGGGGCAAACTTCACCAAACTTGGGGTAAATTAGAGCTGGTGCCCCTCTATGTCATGACACCCTCTGCCTCAAGTCTCTAATTAGTCCAGATACGGCCCCCCAAACTTAGGATTTGGACCCTTATACACTAGGAAAAAGACCGTGTTTTTTTTGATTTAATAGTAGCACCATTTTTTTCCCCGTGAAACACCTATACTGTACTCAGCAAACTCAGAGAGTCCATTTATGTCACTTTCATGTCATAATACTAGAAGAATTAGCATTAAAAAAATTGTGGATTTTGGTTAATTTCACCACATATGGTGCATGTCCACCCTCAATTTATTTGACGGCCCCTTCTTAGTGCTGGAAGTCTGAAGAATACATTGGAAAAAAGTGGTTTTTTTCGGATAAATTAGATATGCAATGTTTTTTTGATGAAAACCTACCTATACTGTACTCAGCACGCTCAGCAGAGTCAGAGTCCATTCATGTAAGTTTTATCTCTTAATACTGTAGAATTTGCAATAAAAAATTGTGGATGGTTAATTTCCACCACAGCATGGTGCAGGTCCCGCTGAATTTATCTGACAGGCCTTGGAAATGGACATTTTATTTTCTTCACAAAAAAAAATTTTTTTTAATTAAATATGCACAATATTTTTTGATGATGAAAACACCTGTACTGTACTCAGCAAACTCAGATGAATCCATTTATGTCAGTTTCATGTCATAAAACTGTAGAATTTGCATTAAAAAAATTGTGGATTTTGGTTAATTTCACCACATATGGTGCATGTCCATCCTCAATTTATCTGACGGCCCCTTCTTAGCGCTCCCGTGGACACATAAAAAAAGTGTTTTTTTCATAAATAGTTGCAATGTTTTTGATGAAAAACACCTATACTGTACTCAGCACGCTCAGCAGAGTCCATTCATGTAAGTTTTATCTCTTAATACTGTAGAATTTGCATAAAAAAAATGAATGTCCCACGGGAGCATTATGAAGGTCCCGCTGAATAAATTGGAAATGGACATTTCGTTTTCTTCACCAACTTAATTTGATTTAATTAAATATGCACAATATTGTTGATGAAACACCTGTAATGTACTCAGCAAACTCAGATGAATCCATTTATGTCAGTTTCATGTCATAATAGTGTAGAATTTGCATTAAAAAAATTTGGATTTTGGTTAATTTCACCCACATATGGTGCATGTCCACCCTCAATTTATCTGACGGCAGAGTCTTAGACCTCCCCGTGGACACATACCGGACGTTTTTTTTCCCATAATAGTTGCAATAGATGAAAACCCCCGACTACTCAGAAGCAGAGTCCATATTATGTAAGTTTCAAAATTAAGGACGAGTAGAATTTGCACACTACTCAGATATGTCCATTTCATAGGGGCCCTCTCTGAATTGGAAATGGACCTTTTAAATTCTTCACGATAATTTGATTTAATGAATTGTTGATAAAAACACCTGTACTGTACTCAGCAAACTCAGATGAATCCATTTATGTCAGTTTCATGTCATAAAACTGTAGAATTTGCATTAAAAAAAATTTGTGGATTTTGGTTAATTTCACCACATAATGGTGCATGTCCACCCTCAATTTATCTGACGGCCCCTTCTTAGTGCTAACCCCGTGGACACATAAAAAAAAAAATTGGAAATTTTTTCATAAATACCCTTAAAATGTTTAACCAGATGAAAAACTCGGGGGATGGTCCTATACTGTAGGCCCTCAGCACTCTCAGCAGAGTCCATTTATGTCAGTTTTATCTCATAATACTGTAGAATTTGCATAAAAAGACCCAAATGTGGATTTTGGAGCAATATCACCACATATGGTCCCGTCCCCCCTCAATTTATCTGACGGCCCCTTCATAGTTTCTCCCCAAACACATCTGATTTTGATTTATAAATAGTTGACAATATGGATTTGATGATACACCGAGTACTGTACTCAGCAAACTCAGATGAGTCCATTTATGTCAGTTTCATGTCATAATACGTGTAGAATTTGCATTAAAAAAATTGTGGATTTTGGTTAATTTCACCACATATATGTGCATGTCCCACCCGCAATTATATTCTATAGACAGGCTATAACCCCCAGTCCCTACGGCCCCCCAAACTTTAGGATTTTGGACCCTATAACTCAGGAACCAGACCGCCCCAAACTCAGACCAATATGAAGGCCCTAAATGGAAATTGTCCGGGGACCATCGCCGAGATATGTCCCGCACCCTTCTTATTTTCCACCAGACTTAAAAGTGATTTAATTAAATATGCACAATAATGTTGAAGAAAACACCTGTACTGTACTCAGCAAACTCAGATGAATCCATTTATGTCAGTTTCATGTCATAATACTGTAGAATTTGCATTAAAAAATTGTGGATTTTGGTTAATTTCACCACATATGGTGCATGTCCACCCTCAATTTATCTGACGGGCCCCTTCTTAGTGCTCCCGTGGACACCTAAAAAATTTTTTTTAATTGATAAATAGTTGCACAATATTGTTGATGAAAACACCTGTACTGTACTCAGCAAACTCAGATGAATCCATTTATGTAAGTTTCATGTCATAAAACTGTAGAATTTGCATTAAAAAAATTGTGGATTTTGGTTAATTTCACCACATATGGTGCATGTCCATCCTCAATTTATCTGACGGCCCCTTCTTAGTGCTCCCCCGTGGACACATAAAAAAAGTGTTTTTTTCATAAATATTTGCAATGTTTTTGATGAAAACATACTCTGTACTCAGCACGCTCATCAGAGTCCATTCATGTAAGTTTTATCTCTTAATACTGTAGAATATGCATAAAAATGAATGTCCACGGGAGCACCACATATATGATGTCCCGCTGAATAAATTGGAAATGGACATTTCATTTTCTTCACCAAATTTAATTTGATTTAATTAAATATGCACAATATTGTTGATGAAACAACTGTAATGTACTCAGCAAACTCAGATGAATCCATTTATGTCAGTTTCATGTCATAATACTGTAGAATTTGCATTAAAAAAAATTGTGGATTTTGGTTAATTTCACCACATATGGTGCATGTCCACCCGCAATTTATTTGACAGGCTATTTGTCCACTTGCAGTTTATTGAATAGCCAACCAATATGAATAAATGGCAAATGGGATAGGTGTACACTTGCCATTTATTGATTTAATTAAATATGCACAATAATGTTGATGAAAACACCTGTACTGTACTCAGCAAACTCAGATGAATCCATTTATGTCAGTTTCATGTCATAATAGTGTAGAATTTGCATTAAAAAAATTGTGGATTTTGGTTAATTTCACCACATATGGTGCATGTCCACCCTCAATTTATCTGACGGCCCCTTCTTAGTGCTCCCGTGGACACATAAAAAAAGTGTTTTTTTTCATAAATAGTTGCAATGTTTTTGATGAAAACACCTATACTGTACTCAGCACGCTCAGCAGAGTCCATTCATGTAAGTTTTATCTCTTAATACTGTAGAATTTGCATAAAAAATGAATGTCCACGGGAGCATTATGAAGGTCCCGCTGAATAAATTGTAAATGGACATTTTATTTTCTTCACCAGACTTAATTTGATTTAATTAAATATGCACAATATTGTTGATAAAACACCTGTACTGTACTCAGCAAACTCAGATGAATCCATTTATGTCAGTTTCATGTCATAAAACTGTAGAATTTGCATTAAAAAAATTTTTTATTTAATTTAACCACACAACATACATTTCAACCCCAAACTCAACTTACCTCACCTCCCCATCTCACCCCTCCACACAAAAAAAAAAAAAATTTTTTTCATAAACATAAATAATTTCAATGTTTTTGATGAAAACACCTATACTGTACTCAGCACGCTCAGCAGAGTCCATTCATGTAAGTTTTATCTCTTAATACTGTAGAATTTGCATAAAATATTAATGTCCACGGGAGCATTATGAAGGTCCCGCTGAATAAATTGTAAATGGACATTTTATTTTCTTCACCAGACTTAATTTGATTTAATTAAATATGCACAATATTGTTGATAAAACACCTGTACTGTACTCAGCAAACTCAGATGAATCCATTTATGTCAGTTTCATGTCATAAAACTGTAGAATTTGCATTAAAAAAATTGTGGATTTTGGTTAATTTCACCACATATGGTGCATGTCCACCCTCAATTTATCTGACGGCCCCTTCTTAGTGCTCCCGTGGACACATTAAAAAAGTGTTTTTTTTCATAAATAGTTGCAATGTTTTTTGATGAAAACACGTATACTGTACTCAGCACGCTCAGCAGAGTCCATTCATGTAAGTTTTATCTCTTAATACTGTAGAATTTGCATAAAATATTAATGTCCACGGGAGCATTATGAAGGTCCCGCTGAATAAATTGGAAATGGACATTTAATTTTCTTCACCAAAACTTAATTTGATTTAATTAAATATGCACAATATTGTTGATAAAACACCTGTACTGTACTCAGCAAACTCAGATGA
>NW_024873127.1:0-2717 GCF_018340385.1 Cyprinus carpio | reverse complement strand
AAAGTCAGTACATTGTTCTGCATTTGAGTGTTCAGTTGAAGTCAGTGCAGTATTCTGCGATTGAGTGTTAATGCAAAGTCAGTGCAGTGTTCTGCTGTTGAATTCTTATGTGAAATCTGAAGTGACAGCACTTTTTGCAACAACATATTTAAATTCACAGGATTTCAGTATGCTGCTCTTCAGTGTGCATGTACATTGCAGAAAAAAGTATTGCTGTTTTACAGTACATGTTCAGAGAATTGTATTTTGTCCATTATTTTAATGTCCACATATTTGTTAAGTGGAAACAATGTTAATGTATTTTATATATTGGCTTTAATAAAAGTCCAAAGTTTTAAGGCCATCTTTTGTGTTTAAGAAATTTTCTTTTAAGAATACAAATTTTAAATCATAAATAACAAACATTTTTAATATAACCTAATACATAAAAAACTGTATAATACCAACCAATAAATTACAGTATTACACTGTACATAATATTTTTTTTTACAGTTCAGTACTGTAATATATTTTACAGTAATAAACTGTCATTCCATATTACAGTACATGCACTGTAAAATTACAGCTCAAATACAGAAAACCTTATCACCCATCACATTACACAAAACTAAAAATATCATTCTATACAAATAAAATATCAAAATATTAATGATTCACTATCTGTGCAAGGGCATGTTTTTGTCCAATAAAAATGTCAACTTCTTCAGCACAATCAGCACTATTTCAGATGCTCTCTTGTAAAGTCTTCATTCAGAATGAGCCCTGATAGTTTCCATTCATCGAGCCCTGATACTATGTGCCATCACATTGTAATCCATCTCTCTTCGCCACCCACACACACACGCACACAAAATGCACACAGACAGACAGTCAGATATACACCCCCAAAAGAGCTCTGTCTTATGTAATAACATTTCTAGAAAACAAACTAGCCATGCTGGTACACATATATGTACCAAACACACACATATGCACACACAGTATCTCCTAATTTACACCCAGCTTAATCCATCATGCATTGATATTCCTGCGTGGTGTGCAGAGTTATCTTGGAGATATGTGTGGCCTAGCTGCTTTTAAGCCTATTGTTAATGAATTAGATGAATCGGGCTGCGTTGTAAACATTTTTTTCTGCTCTGGATCCCACTGCCTTGTTCTACACAGACATTGACCATCTATTAGCAGAAAAAGAGACGAGTGAGAACAAGTCGTACTGCTGGAAGAGGGATCATCTACCATCACAGAGTCTGAACTATGATCGCTGTCACAGAGAGATCAGCTCAAATCACTGTCACTGAATGAGAAATCCAAGATCAAAGAGAGGGATGAGCTAAAGTTTCTGTCATAAATAGAAATTCAGCTCAAGTCACTGCCATATAGAAAGGATTGGATTTGGATAGAGTGATCAGCTCAAATCACAGTCACTGATAGAGAACAGCTCAAATCACTGTACTGTAAAGGGAAATCAGCTTCGAGAAGAGGGGGATCTGCCTAAATAACTGTCAGTGACAGACAGTCAGCTCAAATGAGAAATATAAGCTCAAAGCCCAGAGAGATCAAGTTCAAATCACTGTATTGGCTGATCTCATTTCAAGGGAAGGGATCAGCTAAATCACAATCACTGGAAAAGGATCACCACAAGCCATTGTTATATCCACCTTATTTTTAAAATATATGCAGCCACAGCCATTTGTAACTTGAAAGTACAAAGCTTTCATTGTCAGATGCTTGTATATATTTTAGGTGTACAAAAACATTCAGTCTAATATTGCAAACTAGTATTTGTTATGTTCATTTATTACCATAATCATAAACACAGTGGTTTGCAGCACAGATAGTTTTACCATTTACTGCACTTTATTCTTCTTCTAGTTAACATATTGTGGCTAATAAATCAGAAGTCTCTCCCATTCACCGAAAATAGCTTATAGGGTGAACCGAAAAGTTAATTACAGCACAAATCCCTGTTTCTGACAGAGATGGACTCAAATCACTCCACTGAAAAGAGGGACCAGGCAGACACTCCTTTGATCATGACTTTTGGGGAAGTACAACATGGCTCTTAACCCTCTCATGACTTTCCTAGTTTTACAATCTACAATACACATTCACTCACACACACATAGACACCATAACCTGCCCATCACCACTTTGCATTCCTTAAAACAAACACTTCCCCTCTCCCCCCTCATTTTTTTTTCCCTCCCACCCCTCCCTCTCCTCCTTCTCTGTCTTCTTTCACAATATACGAGGAAGAATAGCTCGTAAAAAACAGCGCTGTAAATAAAAGGTTATTACAAGCTTGTAACCAGAGATAGGTCAGTCCAACCCGTCTCTCAAAAATGGGTCTTGCAGCATCAAAGCCAAGAAGAGATGAGAAGCTGTAACATCTTGGCAGAGAAAGAGACCAAGACAGACATTTACACACCATTCACATATCGAAATAACTTAGGCTTGATTTTATTGTTTGCCAACCCCACAAGTTCGACTCATCTACCTCCACATCACACAACACACACAACAAACAGCACTCAAAGCTGGCTATAGAACACTTGGCCTCATCTGTCGTGCATACAGTAGTAAGAGAACTGCTTATATGGCTGGTGAATTCCTCCACAGGTGGAGATAAGGGTCTAATGATGGAGTGTTGGCCTGGCAGGGTGCACTCATCCTGGGGAGGGCAGGCAGCTGAAGAGGGGCTCTCCAGTCTGTCATAA
>NW_024873126.1:0-10106 GCF_018340385.1 Cyprinus carpio | reverse complement strand
TCCCAGAAAGCACCGACTCCCACCACCACAACCATCACTCAATCAAAAAATAACACATTAGAAAATATTTATCACCAGCATAATTAAGACAGAAGGCTTTCTTTGCCTCAGACTTTCTTTCTCTTAGACTAAAATTATGTACATGAAATTATGACCCTAAAAGCGTCAGTTTTACTGAAATCACTCAAAACAAATGACAAATATCTGTTGACTTGTAGGAAAATTTAATTTAGCTTTCAAATCTCTGATATGATCTGATATTACTGTTGTTAGATTTATTGAGCATTATTATCATCTATGTGTGATCTTGTGTGTGTCAGAGCAACTCAACACTGAATGCTATTTAGAAAACAAATTTACATCTTCAGGAAGACAGTAATGTCCACATGCTTGTAGGTTCAGACATTTGCATGGTTATTAAAACAGCTCAATAAAATCGATACACACCAATGTGACAGCTACTGGAAACACAACAAACAAAAAACACAGTCAGAAACAGTGAATCCGTCATTGTTTTATGTTGCTTACGATTGTCTGTTATATTTCTCCGTATTTCTCATGTGATTCTAATGAAACTAATAAAATATAACTTTTTTTTTATTCGCATGAACCTACTCCAGAATCATTTATTCATTTTAGTCACACTTATTAATTTGTGAATGTCAATCATTAGGTCACAAAATACCAATTCAAATGCCATTAACTGTACAGAAAGGTACACAAACAAAGTGTAAAAACATGACTTTTTTTTTGTATCTAAACCATGTCAGATATCCACTAATAAAAAAATTAGCAGCTTCAAATTGTTTCTACTATTAAATGTATTTTTTCTATATTTATATTGTTTTCTGTGAACAAAAATGACTTGACAAACTTATGATGATGACTTTTTAAACTGAAAGTAAGCAGATACTGAAATTCTCAGTTAAAGCCCAAATAAACACGATTTGCATGTTTGCAAATGAACTGTATGTCAGTGTCCTGCGGCTCATAATCAAACAGCTTCATATGTGGACGCATCAGACTCTCTCAACTCTTGGACTGTGGACTTTAGCTCAAGAATGTAATAAGAAAATGATTAAAGATTTATTATCTCTGTCTGAAGAAAACAAAATTAAACGTGTGTCGCTAACAGGCCGCTGTCTCTGGGAATTATGTCTCGACAAAAGCAGAATTTGCTGTGGCTGATGATCATCTGTTGTGCTCTGACTCATAAAAAAAAAACAAAATTATATTAAAAACAAAATATTAAGGGTGTTGTACCATGTCATACCTCATTATTTAATAGTCTAATAATGTTGTGTTTGTGCAGACTGCTCAAAAAAACTGATAATCCAAGTCAATTCAACAGATCAGTGTTTCTGGAAGGAAAGTAGCTCAACAGTTCCAGGTAGATGTGAAGTATACTGCTAACATGACTGTGTGATACTGTATATTTATTATCTGAAAACACTTGTGACGACTGACAAACTCATTGAGTTCATTTCTGTTTTTCTTTCAGATATAAAACAGACATGTCTATCATATAATAACGACAATAATTTTAACTTGAATGTCACACTAAACATCTCTTCTCTTGGTAAAACACACTTATTTTATTTTATTTATAAACCATTCTTGAGTTCAAAGCTCTTTTAAAAAGTGTTTATGCACAAATGTAAATATTCTCTGTGTTTTCAGGACAATGCAGATCATACAGTTTCAACATAACAAAACAGGGGGAGAATTATGAATTAAGAATGAACGAGACGGTTGAAGGCATAAAACTGTGGCTATTGACAAATGATTATTGTTTGCCATCACTTCTGAATTCAGCAGGTGTGTAGGGTGTTAATGGTGAAGTTTGTGAGTTTTGTTGTTCTTTTTAGTGCACAATAACCCCTACAGACCCACACAACACCACATGAGAACAAAGCTGTCCAGAATGATTGATCAATGATCAATGCAAACCAAAATCAGATCCTAACACACTTAAGACCAGAATTATCTTAAAAAACAGGCTCTTTAAATTGAGTCTGAATGTTCATTGTCCTGTAAGCTCTGTAATGAGTTCTCGAGAAAGAGCAGATCATGGTACAAACAGAGTCTATTTTACATTAGTTATATTTAGTAATAATAATTAAAACTCCACCCCTTCACATCAACAGAAACTTTCAATATCCACATAATAATAATGAGCATCAGCAGCATAAATCTACAGACAGGTAAGATAAGATTCATCCACTGTTATATTGTTTTTAATTTCAGTTTATGTCTTTAATTAGAGCAGGACAGTTGGTTATTTAACAGAAGAGTGTAAGATGCCACTATGAATTTTTTTTTTAATGTGCATTAATTAATTTACATCATTATCTTGTGTTATATTCTCCTGGAAGTAAATAAAAAAAAAAGGAATGTTGCACTGATGAATGTAGAGTTTAAATACTGAACACAACAGTTTTCATTATAAGACTACATTATGTTAGTATCTAGACCAGTATCTTATGTCAAGTTTTTAAACATTCAAGATGAGGTAAGCTGAAACTTGTAACCACTTGCATAAGAATATAGCAGATCAAGTCCCACTTTATAAGTGACATGTGGATGTATAACAGGGCCCCTGTGTTTCTTAGTATTTTTTTCTAGTAAATATATTTCAATACAAAAAGAACTTATGAGAAGCCAACCGACGCAAGATATCATCTCAAAGAAATGTATCAGAATTTATGCTTTATGCTTAAAACAATCAAAAAATATCTGCCTGCAGGGTAAGAAATCTAAACTTGAAGGAGCAGTTGTCCAGACAGGGTTTAAATTAAGCCAGGAGAAGGTTTAATCTAGAATAGTTCATCATGGTTTAAAATATGGCTTTCTGAAACACAGATTAAGTACACTGTAAAAAGTGATTCTGAGTTTTAGTGAGATGGACAAGTGAAATCATGTCCTGTCAACTTGCAGTGTCTCACTACACAGTAGGATGAGTTATAACAACCTCAACTTGAAGGGAAATGGACAACTTAAAATAATGTGTTCATATAACTACAAAACATAGGTTCTATCAATTTTCTGCGTAATGCGCATGTGCCAGAAACTCTACGTCATGATGACGTACTATTTTAACGAATTTGAGCCAGACGCGCCATCGCCATTTTCTGCACGAGATCACGACATGAGTTGCTGATGCGAGAAAAAAAGACGAAGGAGCTCTTATTTGAACGACTACAGGTGGATTTTTATGGACCACAAATAATGAGTAAGTATACCCTGATTTGTGCTTTCTTTCATGTAAAAATTAGGCTTGTTTCGTTTGCGCTCACCAACCACGTATTGATTTCAACTTGATTAGTACGTTAATCAGGAGCCACACGCACTGCCAGGCACAGTTGTTATTTTTTTTCAAATGACATACCATATGAATGTTTTTGAGCACGTCTACTGTAGGCCTATACAGGTAACTTGCCATGATTTTGTATTAATATAATGTCAACTTTTTGTAGTTCATAATCACATAATTAAACTTTTATGTCAATTGTGTTACCTGTGAAGCCCTGAAGAATCATGAATTTCAGGATTACATTATTTATATATAATAAAATAAAAGCGATATTTACAGCATATATTGACAGCAACATTAGTATAACATTAAATGCATCATCCAGAAATAGAAATAAAATAAATTTAAAATAAAAAGTTTTAATATTTATTTTTTTAGGGCTGCATGATTATGACAAAAATCATAATTGTCGATTATTCCCTTAAAATTGTAATGGGTGATTATTAATTACAAATTATTGAATGATGTTTTGAATAAGTCTAGCTTTATAACATTTTCCCATGGTCATTTTTTTAATGCATATTATAATAAATTTGTTTACACAAAAATTGTAGATTCAAACAAGTACTGTCCCCCTTTACTTAACATAAACAGAAATTCTAAGAATATGACTAATATTGATAAATAAACACTTAACAATGTTAAGCTATTTAATAGCAGTCCCAAACTAGTTTTGTTAATACAATGTTGGAGTCATCACAGTCTTTTAAAAATAATATTTATTATTTTATACAAAGTTAATATCAGGTGATGATATCAGGTTAATGAGCTGGTTACATAGACTATTAAATCTTATTTTGGTGCTGAACAAAAAAGGTAACAAACAACTGTTGTTGCACCACATCACTGGTTATTTATTTAAAAGTATACAAGTGTACATATTTGAAATTAATGTTTTTATTTTTCAAGACAGAGGGAGGGGGTGAAAGGATAAACGAAAAGAAAAACAAAGGATTGAACCAATAAGGCAGGTACTTTAACCATCCTATATTTTACAGACAACAAACCAAAGGATGAGGACTGCAGCATTGCTTGGCCTGCCGTGGTACATGCAAGAGACTCTAAATTCATGAAGATGTGCGAGGTAAGTTGAAATCTTTAAGGCAAAACAAGGGAAAATTTCATATTAGATCTCTTAATTTGCAGGGGTCTGGGGAGTTTATTATTATTCTTTTATTAAACTGGTTTTATGTAATAGTACCTTAATTTTGTTTTTATTCTACAAAGCCCAGTGACCATGAAGAGGACGTGATAAAGGGTGTGGTGATCGGAATCCTAGTGGTTGTGGAAAATGTGATGGAGCCTCTCCCAGCGTTCTACAATGACGTTGCCCTGGTGATTGAGGAAGAAGTGGTGATGCGTCACCTGAGTGATATACCTAATGCTTTTCTGAACCTGATGGGCCTGGTGTACACATTAAACCTTGACTACCCAAAGGAATTAAAATAAAAAGATCAGACTCTTGCACTGCAAGAGTTCACTCTTTGAAGAGCAAGTTGCTGAAATAAGATAAAATATTTTCTCCTTCTTGCTACAGCACTTACACTTTTTTAAAGTTTAAGAGCATTGTGATTTCATTTGGAGTTTCACTACTGAAGTCCTTTTTTTCATCATGCTGGAGATGTCTGTTTAAATCTGTTGTTTACACATTTCTAAGAGTACTTTTAATACTTACATTTTTTAATAATAATTTTTAATAATAAAATTTAATACTTGATTCTAGTGGACTCTAAACGTTGCATTTATTTAATGTGAAAACCCAACTGTTGGGGGTACAACAGTTCTTTGTACAGTCTTTGTAGTTGTCCCAGCTGTAATGAACAGAAGCCCAGAACATGTGGATATATTAACATTAGAAACATGCTGACTATCTCAGACTCTTGTAATTATTTTCCTTTCATTTCATTTTTATTAGGTTTGTTTACATTTTTACTCATTTAGTTTTACATTTCATCAATGGCTTGTTTACATTTATACTTTTTTATGCTTCACTACTGAATGGCAAAGTTGCAAGTTTAAAAAAAATGTTCTTTAAAAATTTAGATTTTTTGTGGGAAATTAATCGTTAAGATTAATCGATAAATTAGTATATAGATTAATCAAAATAAAAATAGTCTTTAGTGGCAGCCCTAATAGAAAGTCAACAACAACAACAACAAAAAATAGTCAGAAAAAAGTTAAAGCATTGAACATTTCCATTTCCACCTTTAGGACAATAATTAAGGAGTTCCAGTCAACAGGAAATGTTACAAATCTGCCTACAGTATATTTTCTGTCTCTGTAATGTCTTAATGCAACGTTACGTGAGGAAGATAGTTTGAGTGGCCAAACACTCTCCAAGGAACACAGCATGATAATTGCAGAAAACAGTTGAGTCATGGTGTCAGAAAGCCTTATAATGGGCCGTGGCTGGATCTTCCAACAAAACATGGATCCAAAAGGACCATCAAAATCAACACAAAAAATAAGTCACTGAGAACAAAAAAAAAAATGTTCTGCTTTTCTCATAACCCATTGGCAGGTGTTTTGAGTAAAGCAATAATCTTACTAAATATTTATTTGAAATAATTTATTTAAATCTTCTACAAGTTCTAAAAACTGAGACTATTATCTGTTGTCAGACAGGATGTAAATTATAGACTACACTTTTATTGTACAATCAGTTTTATCTATCTTTTGTTTTTTTATTAATCTGTTGTCCTTTTATTACTATTCAGGGTTTAAATTATTTGATTTCAAAGGCTGCATGATTTGATCACCATGTTGAATTATGTGTCATGTTCTCTTGAGGTTGTCAGAACAGCGAGTCTGTTGATCCTGGAGAGAAATGTAAAAATGCGGAATATAAACAAGATACATGCAGTAACTCTGTTATAAGATTTATAATCTGCTTTTCAGTTGTTTCAGTTGCCTGTTTCACACCCATCAAAGTTTGATTTCAGAATAAAAATAAATATCTACAACATGAACTGACATTATATTTGCTCTAGTGAAAAATTACTAAATGTATAACTAATCAAATACATTCTTTAAAGAGAATTAACGAAACAAAAACAACATGTAATTTGAACAGAATAAATGGAAATGTGTGACGTGCGTTGATGGAAACTCAACCACCATTACACCACTGTCACACACCACAATTACACATAATCCAACTACAAGATTCACATCAAATACGACAACTCAAAATCCAACTACAAATTTCACATCACATACGACAGATCACAATCCAAATACCAGTTTCACATCAGAAACGACAACCCCAGAGCCAACTACACATTTCACATCACATACGACAACTCATGATCCAACAACAAGTTTCACATCAAATACGACAACTCATAATCCAACAACAAGTTTCACATCAAATACGACAACTCATGATCCAACTATAAGTTTCACATCAAATACGACAACTCATGATCCAACTACAAGTTTCACATCACATATGACAACTCATAATCCAACCACAATTTTCACATCACATACGACAACTCATGATCCAGCTACAAGTTTCACATCACATACGATAACTCATAATCCAACTACAAGTTTCACATCACATACGACAACTCACAATCCAACTACAAGTTTCACATCACATACGACAACTCACAATCCAACTACAAGTTTCACATCACATACGACAACTCACAATCCAACTACAAGTTTCACATCACACACGACAGATCACAATCCAAATACCAGTTTCACATCACATACGGCAACTCATAATCCAACAACCAGTTTCACATCATATACAACAATTCATAAGAGATGGAAAAAAGCAATAAAAGCAATGGCTTTGGACAATCTGGAGTATAAGATGGAAGAGATGGAAAAAAGCAATAAAAGCAATGCAATGATTGTCATGGGGGATGTTATTGGTCTTGTTCATGTACAAGCCAAGAACACAGAAACCAAAGAGATCAACATATGCTACTCTTCAGAACATGCTATGGTAAACCTTAGAGCTAAGATGCATTAAAACATTGAATGATTCATCAGTTTTCATGGCAATTCTTCTTTTCAGGCTGTTGAGAGTCAAAATTTCATGAATACAAACTGTTCCTGGTATACAAAGATTTCCAAGGAGGCTTTTTATAAATCACGTCTTGAAAACAATGGAACTGCATTTGTTGGAGTTCTACTATTCAGAAACATGATAAATATGGTACTGTATGCTTCTGTTATTTTTTTTTCTAAAATGGAAAGATTCTTAAAAAAATCGACTTTTGAACTAATGTTTCTTGATCACTTATATTCACACACATTCATATCTGATTCATGATTGCTGTCTTGGTTTCTGATTTAGAATGAAACTAAAAATTACACTGTTTTGAACAATGAGGTTTATGGAATAACGATGAGGGCCAAAATCTACAACCTTACAGAAAATATTGACATATTCTTTACACATAATGATAAGGTAATGAAGATTTTATTGCAGAACTAATTTTGTTATAATGACCAGAAAATGTGAAAACAAAATAAAATAAAAAATAAATAACATGTTCTCTCAGGTCGGTAAGGCATCCTGCAGTTCTTGGGATGGCAAAGGTACATTCATTTATGGCTATACTGATCAGTTTCAACAAACACAATTTATTTTAAATAATTAATTTGGTAAAATTAATTTCGTTAATCGCTCTCTTTTCTTTAAAGGAGAACTTAAATGGACGACGTCCGGCTGTGAGACAGAAATCAACAACACTATAAAGTGCTCCTGCTCACATCTGACGTTCTTTGCAGTGCTGATGGTCAGAAGCTTCTCAGAGAAGAAGAACTTATGCTTTCATAGTTCACCTTTCATACAAAGATCACATTAAATAAATATATATGCTAAATAAATATATATATATATATATATATATATATATACACACACACACACACACACACACTTATGTATACAGTGGATATCAAAATTAATTAGAACAATCTATAAATATTTTGATTTTTTTTTTCTGAAATATTGTTCATCTTCATCACTCAAAATTTGAAGTTATAATAGCTGTAGGTATACCACTGTCATACTAACATGTTTGACAAAATAATCAAGCCATTTTAACAAAAAAAAATATATATATATATATATTATTTTGTGGAAAACACAGTGATTAAAGTTAGAGAACAGTAACCACTAAATCACGAAAGAATAGGGATGCACCGAAATGAAAATTCTTGGCCGAAGCCGAAACGGAACAAAATGAAACACTGGGCCGAATGGCCGAATACCGAACATGCAGGGGCGCCCCTGTATAAACTCTGGCCACCCCTGTGGCCACCCCGATTTGCAGTGGCTACTGTTAATTTAAATCTATTTTAAATCTATTAATTTTAGATCTATATAATTTATATATCATTTAATATAGTTACTATCACACGAAGAGTGACGTTTTTCTCCAGAAGTCTGCATAATTGCAAATGTGACATTGATTTCATACAACAGTTCAATAAACAAGAAGTTAATATCAAGAATTTTTACGTTTTAGACAACATATTCACTTTTTGCGCTCTATTTCTAAAAACAAAAATCATTCCAACACAGCCCACTGTTTTGCGTCTCTGAGCAACATGACAGTGTTTCGTTCCTGAATGAATCAACCGTTTAAAACGATTCTGTTCAGTCGCAATGACTCACTTATTAACAGTGACTCGCTGCCACCTACGGCTGTTTTAATTTCACATTTAAGGGTACCATTTCATTGTTTAAAAAACAATTTCAAACATCAGTTTTCAATGTTTTATGTTTAAAATATCAAAACATTATTATAATTTTGTAACTCCAGGGTTAAAAGTATTCCATGTCCCTCAGAGCTGCATTAAACAGTGTGTAAAAACATCTAAATGGCACTTCAGATGCAGTTTCTGTTTTCTCTGCATTGCAAAGATCAATTTTGTTGATACTGATTGCATTTGCTTGGTAACAGCCCAAATGCAAGTGTCTGACTTAAAAGATGGTGCACACTTTTAGAAAAAAATGGCGTAAAGGTAAAAAAAAAAACAAAGCCTCAGCTGTCAGCACACTTAGAAATAAGATATCAGCACAATAACACACACAGCAAAATATGTCTAATTTTCGTTATTGATAAAATCCCAGAAATCACAGAGATATCATTTTTTTTGTCAATATTGCAAACCCTTTATTTATTTATTTTTTGATGTGCCACCCCAAGATTTACCTTGGCCTCATCTGGCCACCCCTATTAAATTTTTTTGGGGGCGCCACTGCGAACATGGTTTTTTCATCGCACAAATTAAATAGCCAAAATGTGCTTTTTACTGTTTTGTCTTGCTTTTCTAAGAAAAAATCAATTACAAAACAACAATTTAAAAATATTTAACACTGAACATTTTTTTACATTCTAGCAGACACTATACCAACAGAACACAATTAAACTTAAAATTAATAAGTTAGTAAAATAATGTTATTTTGGCCATCAGACCCCCTACTTGAAACTGGCATGTATTTTTTACTATACAAATAAAAGCAGCCTTGCTGAGCAAAAGAGCCTTATTTTAAAACATGAGAAAATATTACAGATCCCAATTTGAACAATTGGTGTGAAAAACAATGTTATGCAGTTTATTTACTAATTGTTTAAGGCTATTTCGCGATTTAAATCATCATACAGTAGCTAACCAGCAACAATCACCCCTTCCTCTTCTCATCGAAGACATGCGATGCAGTCCTAAACAGTTTCTCACTGTCGGTGCTTGTAATGATTTTTGCATCTTTCTCAGACATCTACTTTCTCTCAGACAGTTTTTAATGCTTCACACTGCT
>NW_024873125.1:657-20096 GCF_018340385.1 Cyprinus carpio | reverse complement strand
CCACTGGAAGGAACTTATATTTGACTGTTTACCTGTGATTTCCCAATAAAGAAGTTAAAGTAAGCTGGGTCTGTGATTTTTGAACCCATGTCTCCATCGCAGGTTCATCCTCAGAGAATGTGTGTTTATCCACTTACCCATCATGGATTGCTTGTTGTTTTTTGGCATTTGAGTGACTTTGTTGTCTGAGATCAATTTAAAGTAAGCAGTAGTGAGATTTGAACTCAGATCTCCCGGATTACAACACAAAGCTTTATCAACTGAACCACTGAGTCTATCGAGTTGAAAGGAGTTTTGGGCAGAGTTTTATAGAAAATCTCTGCTTTTGTGGGTTTTGAACACCATCTCAATCGCAGTCTTAGCTCAAATACAGTGTTTAACCACTGAACTACTGTGGTGTTCACAGAAGACTTGTCCATTTAGAGAACAGCATTCAATTTAATAAGAATTTTAAAGTAACAAACTTTGGGATTTGAACTCAGGTCCCCCAGACAAAAATACAATACTTTATCTCTTGAACCATTGAGTCTGGTGAGCTAAAAGATCGTTTGGGTGGATTTTTTTGTGTGTATTATATGATGGAAACCATTGAGTTTCTATATTTTGAACCCATGTCTCAGTCGCAGCATTATCTCAAATGACATGCATTTAACCACTACACAATCGTGGCTTTAATGCAAGCAACATCCATTTAGAGAGCTTCATTTGATTTAATGAGAACAGTTTAAAGTAAACACTTGTGGGACTCGAACTTGGGTCTCTCAGACAGAACTATTACACATCATCTTCTGAGGGTTTGTTCAGTAAAGGTTTTAGAGCATGATCTGTGGGTTTGTTCAGTATGTAATATTAAGGTTTTAGTGAGACTTTGTTAAAATAATGAAAAAAAGCCCTACAGTGTGTGATTTAAACCCATGTTCTAATTATAACTTTATCTAAAATGACATATCTCAACCAACTACAACATTGCATGAAGCACAAATATTCACTCACTGAAACAACCAAACAATCATGAGATTTGTCAATAAGATTTTTATTAAATCTTTGCATGTACATCTTCAAGGCCTATCGAGAGTTCCAGATAGATCGCTCACATCCTCCTCATCAGTAACACTGGCACAGAAGATCCTCTTCTTTATGACAGGTACACAATATAGAACAAAACAGCCCTTATATTTGACGTTACCAAAGATCCAGATTATTCCACAAAGATCAAGATTATTTAGTCTGTAAAACATTTTTAATCACTGTCACTGAATCAACTATGAAAGATTACTCTTCATTATCTCTCCGAGACACACAGTAGCGTAGCAGGATGCTTATCCAGGTCAAAGGTTAGTGATAGGGATGGTTGTGCAAGTCTCGTCTGACTGACCTGCTGCTCCTCTGTGGCTTGCAAGCTGTAACTGATATTTCTGTGGACTTTGCGAGTAGGGGGCGATAACATCACGGGACATTGAGTTAGGGGAGTCACTCCTAAAACGGCATGGAGGGCCCCAAGCCATCTGGCCGTCGGTCTTGATACCATGGCCCAACAGTTTCAGGGTATTTGACACTATTTCCTGGCATTGGAAGAATTACCTAGAAGCAATTCAGCAGAAACATTATAAGGGACTGAAGGGTAAGGGTTAGCAGAGCAGACACAGTCAGAAGAAAGGAGACATTAGAATATAGAACCTGGTCTAGTGAAAAAACTTCATCCTTCTCCTCCTCAGAGGTCACAACATGGACCTACAACACAGAAAGAAAGACAAGTTAACATGACATCTATATAATTGAATATTATTTTCTTTCTATAGAACTATATATAATTGAGTATTTAATCTAGAGATATATACACCTATATATACTAGTTTTCAATTCATAAATACATATAATATTTAAAGAAATTACTACAACTGAAAATGACTACAAATAAAATATTTTAACTATTTGTGACACAAAAAAAAATTTTTTTTCTACTTTTTAAACAGGAATATAAAAAAAGAAAAAAAAAGTTAAAAATCGGTAACCTACATACTAAGTCAAGTCAATAACTTTTTTTTTTTTTTGTTTCAGAGGAATAACTTAAACCAAGTTGCGCACTGTGGAGGTTTCAGTTCCTCCTGTGGTGTTTTGAGTCCCTTTCAGAGCGCAGCCCAAACCCAGATCTCCCCTCTGGACAGGCTAAAGCTCTAGTTCTGGAGCCGGGTTAGCGGTGCTTCGTTCCACCAACTCTGCTACAGTTAAGAGTGGAGGAGATGAAGACCCTCATGCTGTTGGGTAAACTGAGCCACCACGTATGCAACCCTCCTCGTCCCGCTGCCGTACCTGTGAAGTCGCACGGAGCATAAGCCGCTCTCTGCTTCTGTACACTTAGCTGGCATGAGAGCCAAGCTATCCTTGGCATTCCCTGAAGAAAGAGGATATGGACAAAGTGTTAGGTGTTCTCTGCATAGTATATGATAAACTGCTATGCAAAGAAAGTCAAATGGCTTTTGAACGGCACCTGAAGAACTCAGCACACGATGGACCTCCATTTGACATTTTTTTCGGTGCCACCAAGCTTCCAAACCCTATTGAGAAGAAAATCCCAGACACACACCAGTGAGAAGAATAGGGACGCGTTTTTGCCTTGTATCTGGAGAGTCTTCAGCCACCTCCTCTGGAGTAAAGAACAGCTTAACCAGAAGGGCCTCACTACTCAAAATAACAAACGGCTTTAGGGCTTTTTAACAAAAGCAACAAATGCAACAAATAAAGACATTAAAATAGAAATAAAGATATGAACTGGTTTACATTTTCCTCCTTCAAGAGCGCAAGTCCTACTTGGTCTGCTTGGACACATGATCCACGTACTTTCCAACCCGTTGGGGACCGCAATAATTTACCAAGCCTCTGTTCTTGTGTTAAACAAAATAATTTTTTGTAGCCTGTGCTGTGTCTATGCCATTTACTTCCATTTAATCGCTGGTGAACATATATTTCACCTTCACATTTTTCCCACGGCCTCCTTTCACAAGCTGCTGCAAGTCCGTAATACGTTCATGTTCTTCATGGAGGCTTAATCAGGTCTCTGACATGACAAGATCAAAGTGATTTCCCTGGAGCCTGCCAGAGTTTTAATGCGGTTCAGACCCACAGGAATGGACACGAGAAGATCTGCCATTCTTCCCCTCCGATTCAAAACTCTAGAGTACTTTGTCCAGCAAAACCTGCCAATAGAATTGCTGAAATATCTCTACTATATATTGCAATTTAAAGAAAAAAAAAAAATTGGCCACAAATTTCCACTTACTACTTAATACCTTAGGTTCGAGAAATAGAGAAAAAATAAATATTGAGAAAAGGACCGAACATCAGAATAATGGGGTAATTAGTTTAATGGTCTGTTCTTACCACTTGTCTGGACGAGATTCTTTTCACCCACCATGGCCTGGTAGGTGATGGCTTCGCTATGTCCTTGATGATTCCTGCGTAGGTGTTTGTCAGAATCAGAAGGAAGCATGTCCGAGTACACAGCAGCCATATGCTGATGGCCTCCAAAGTCTCCAAGTTTTGCCTTTCTCCGTGTGAAAGCTGAGGGGGAACAAAATAAGTTTAGGCAGTTTTAGGCAGGTTTCCATAGCTATCAGCTTTACATTGAATGATATGAAAATGTCTTCTCTGCTCACCTGTGTATAATGTCCCTCCTCTTGAGAATCTGCTGTCTGTTCTCTTTTTGGGTTGCTTGCTTCTCTCTCTTAGTCTCCTGTAATGGAAGTCTTCTGCTGGTCTGTGAAGCTCTTTGTTTCCACAAGCTTTCCAAACCGCCTGCTAACAAAATGGTGAACTGAAGTGCGGTGCTCCTTGCTTATTACTGGCAGGAAAGTGTACGCAGAACCAGGTACTTTAGCATCGATGAACCTGAAGACTCCTCAGCTTCTACCTCAGAGGCTAAACTGGCGAGCTCCTTGAAGTCTGGGTCTCTCTGAACCGAATTTCTGATTGGTTGGTCACAGTCTGGAGGAAGGGGAAGTTGTATGTACTGCTCTATGGACACACAGCTCTCAGGTGTTTATCAGGATAAGTACCCAATGATAGTTCCACATGTTCTTGCTCACCTACTCTCACTTTGTTAGTGAAATTGTTCCAACTCTTTGTTCACATCTGGACCAAGATTTATTCAGATCAAAGCAATCCTGATTTAAAATGTCCAGTTTCATCTGGTTTAGACTGCTTTAATTTATCATCCCTTTTGGTAGCCTGACTTGTTGAGAAGGACTTTTTGTAAGTTCTTCTTGAACATTAGAACTGTTAACAAGCTGTCCATTTATGTCTATCTCAATAACCACAAAGTCTTGGGGTGAATTTTTTATAGTCCCATGGAAACCTTCATGGTCTGATATAAAGCAGGAGAGACTGAGCCTCTCCATTCTTAAGTCCTAAACAAAAATACACTTAGCAATTATGTCACTCAATCATTTTATTATTTTAACGATTTGTTAACTTGAACAGACATGTAATGCAAAAATGTAATACAATGTAAACAAGGGGAATTTATCGTGTTAACATTTAAACGATTACATAAAAACAACTGAATCCCTGTTACATCAATACAAAGCAAGCAAAATGCACATTTTGGAAAACAGTGCTTACACTCACCCGCTACTGTTGTCAGTTCACTTCCTCCGCAGCACGTGGTACCGCTCTTAAAGGCGCAGAAGCGTAAAGACGGGCAGGGCAGTGTATTCTTGTTTTGCGAAGATTCAAAAAATAGATTCAGTACTTCTTCAACCTAAAGTGCTTCTTTGTGCAACCTTAAGTGCTGGATGTTGTGTCCATAAACTTGAGAATGAGAAACAAACATTAAAAGTCATTTAATGTGTCTATTAAAAGACAGATGTTGATGTGTGTTGGTATGTGTTACAGACAAACTATATATATAGATATATTCCTTATAGAATAAAAAAACTATATGTGGATATATATATATATAAAGGCTAATATAACAAGACGACAAACGCCAAAGGCCTAAAGATAACAAACGATCTTTTTATTTTAAAGGAAACTTCAACTCCTTATCTTCTCTATCTGAGGATACAATGCATAGAAAAAGACATTGAGACTCAATGATTCCTTTCCCTAACTTCATAACCCTTACATAGGAGACATGTTAATAGTGGTTTGCCTGTTGTGAATCAGTAGATGGATCGTTCCCAGAGGTTCAGGAACTAACAGTCCCTTCCCTTATGAGTGGTTTCAAAAAAAAATCCAAGCAAGATTGCTACGTGAACTTAACTCCATGCATACATGTATACATTAGTGTGGTTTACGCATGGGCATGAAATAGAGGCTGGCCATTAGTTGAGATGTAAAAACATTTGTTGTGAGACAGACAGGATGGCCCTAAAAACCTCAGACACTCACTTTATTATTTTTAGACAACGACATTCATCTGGACAAACAGCTGTACGGGCTTAGAAAAAATAGTATCTCTGCAGGTTTAGTCTTCATTAGAAGAACGTGAAAAATAGCTAAGATGCAGAGAAGCATCACTTTTTCCAGAGTTCTGTTATGACGGATTCGATTATAATCATATCTCACAATTAAACAATCCTACATTTAATAAAAAACGACCAATTTTTAAGAATCAATACATATTAAAAAAAGGTATCAGAACATTTTCAGCACATTATCTTGGCAAATCCTTCATCGAAATCATCCCTAACCTATCGCTAAAAGGTTCAGTGGCTGTCAGAATACTGATCATTTATTTAGTCACTCTTTAAGAAAATTGTGTCAACCTAATAAATCAGAAAGTTAACTAAATTATGTGTAGGGCCTCCATAAAACAGAGCTGAACTTCTGACCTTCCTGATCAGACAACCACAAAAGTTAAGCCGTGGCCTGTTTAACTTTCTGGGCTTGTTTTCCAACATAAATCATGCCTAATCTCCAAGGCCAATTTCGGACAAATATTAACATTACTCCTACGCTAAAAATGTAATTTTACTGGAGAGCTACCACTGAAAATGCAATTTTACCTGGACTAGATTAGATATCCGTTTTTATGCGAAACCATCTTTTTCTCAAAAAATATTCTTCTAAAAGGTTATTTCCTTGCAAATCAATATCTATTTCTGGAAAACAAGCACTAATTTCAACAGTATTGCACTCTATATCATCTAGACATCTTGGCTAATATGCAAGTAAACAGCGTAATAGTGTTTAAAACCATACCAGGAACATTCACAGACGGGGCATCCTTGAATGCAAGTGAATGCTTAGTAAAATACATTCTTGTGTACCTCAGTCTGTGCTCTTCAACATATAGAAAATATTGCAATATCTTGACAATTATCATATTGCAAGCTACAAATGTAATTTCACAGGGCTTAGTGTTTTCCTTTGTGCATAGTTCAGTCTATAGGGCTGTGGTCTACATGAGTCAAAGTAAAAATGGGAATTCGCTTTGAGGATGGGATTCTTTAGACTAAGTGGAATGTAAGTACCACTGTCGATTTCAGAACAGGAAGAGGTTTAATCAGCATCATCGCCGTTGTCCCCCGGTGCCCGTGTGATTCTGCGCCCCCCTTTTTCCCCCGTTGGCCCTTGGGTTTGGCAAAAGCTTGCTTGTGTGCATGCTGCTTGGGGTCGTGAACCTCTTCGTACAGGAAGTCACTGGTTAAGTTCATCACCATTGTCAATTTCCAGCTGAAAGAGAAGAATTAAAGTTGAAAACTACAACATTAACGTTACTGTAAATGGTCTGATAACCTTGAAATGAAGCATGCTTCCAGGAAAACAGGATGGTGTATGCAGTACTTAAAATTACAGTGAGAAGGGTTATTTTGGTAAGCAAATATATAATACCTTTTTAGCAATTTCAATGCCTAAGTTTTTTTCTCCACTGTGTCTATGAGAGGGTTCTTGCAGCTTGAATATAGCATTCTCTCTTTGATGCTGCATTTATAACCAGGCATAGAGTAGATGAACACTGCAAACACACACAAACACAGAAAAAGTACTCTTGAAACTATTGACATATGGGATAAAAACATGTCCAAACAATATTACTTTCTATTAGCTTAAAATAAAGAATAAAGAAAGAAAGGAAGAAAAATAGAAATATAAAATGGTAATTTAAAAATAAATAAATTGCTCAACAGAGTTTCAATATATGTATGCATATGCATATGCATAGTATATATAGTGCTCCTGTAGCTCAAGTGGTAGAGCATTGCGTTACAAAGCGCAAGGTTGGGGGTTCGATTCCCCGGGAACACATGATAGGTAAACATTGATAGCCTGAATGCACTGTTTTGGGGAAATGTATTTTTATCATAATTATGTGTATACAAAAGTTTGGGGTTATATATATATATATATATATATATATATATATAATATATATATAGGTAAATACTTTTTATTTCAGCAAGGGTGCATTGAATTGATCAAAAATATATAATTATAGTAATATAATTTTATCAAATACTTATTTTTCATATAGAAGCTGTTCTTTTGAACTTTCTACTCAAACAATTCAGAAAAATATATTGTTACCACAAAATATTAAGCAGTGCAACTGTATGCAACATATTAAAAAATATTTCTTGAGCAGAATGATTTCTGAAGGATCATGTGACTGAAGGCTGGATTAATGGCTGCTGAAAATTCAGCTTTGGCCATCACAGGAATAATTTATTTAAATATATAAAACAGAAAGCAGACATTTAAAATTGTAATAAAATAATCACAATATTACTGTTTTAAACCTTATTTCTTATCATATAAATGCTGCCTTGGTGAGCATAAAAGACTTGAAAAACATTATTGTTTTATATATACATATACACACACACACATTTACATACACATACATACATAGTATAAAATGTATATAACATATTTAAGGCTTTAATATTTAAACACATTTCTTTGAACATTTGATATTCCTCTCTTACCTGTGGACTCAAGGTAGTCTCCTTCATGAGAATGTTTGTAGAGGAAAAAGTGATACCTCGCTGCATCATTTGGGATCCTTTTAGGCAAATCTTTCACCTCTGTGGGAGACGTGCTGGACACTTGATGGATTCTTTAGGAAAATCTATTTCCTGTTAATGGGAGAACTAACATAATTAGTGTATTTGAATTATTACTCCGGGCCACAACATGTATTTCCGTCATATTTTGGTGATTCTGTGGGCAGGGGTCAACCCAACCAGTCTGTCTTCTAACAGTAAAAATACAGTTCTGGCCATTATTCATTTCAGGGTTTTTTCTTTTTTTTTTATGCAATATACAGGATGAATGGGATGAACTGGATGTTACAGGATGAAAAGGAGGAATAAGATGCTTTTGTACAGAGCTGCTGGGAGTGGTGGAGGGGGAAAAAGTCCTGAAGTACCAGTTGAACGTAGTTAATCCTTTTCTCCCTAAACTGCTCCAGAGCCTGAATAGCGTCTCTCTGCATAGGGAACGCCACTCCCTGAAGAGTCTGCTGCTTTGTGTCAACATGGATGTCTGTCTGCAACTGAAAACACGCATATAATCCTTTAATAATATGCATGCACTGGCCTGTATCTCCAAAGCAGTCACAGTGTTGTTAAATGATTCGTTAGGAATGAGCTCTACAATTCATGTTGTAATTTATAAAGCAACGTTGTTACACTGTTTATGAATTCATGTTCAAATGTGAGGATAAAATCTTCCCAACTCTAAATGTTTGAATGGTACACTTAAAATATAATATAAAAAATGACACATTCTGTGTTCCATCCAAATAAACCTCTCTGCATCCTTTCATCCAGGATTGGGACCAGCATTTTCTCTCCACCCGTCTACTCAATAAAATCTCTCTTTCAACAAATTAATAAAAATAAAACACCACAAAGCTGCTTTCCTCTCCTCTCAAACATGTAGATTAGTGTAGCATTATCCTCCTCCCACAGCTGCTCTGGGGAGGGAGTGTTCAGTGAGCCTTTTGATTGGTTCATTTATGCTGCCTGTCATTTTAAACAGCCACACGATGCCTTTAAGAGTCAGAGCATATCCTTTTATGGTATGAGGGGAGGGTTTGTATGCATTGCCAGCAGCATCCTTTGCAATTGGTTCCAGGAGCTGGTTTAAATGAGAGAGTGCCTGTGCCTGAGCTTCTCTATTTTTAGTCAGCGTACAATTGATGCTAAATATTACATTACATTTATGTTTAGCAGAGTCTCTTCCACAAATCATGTTAATATACAGTAAGCTTTGACATATGCATGGTGATTTGAAACATCCTTTATAGTTTTTTATGCATACTGCTCAGCAAATAACCAATCATCAACAGTACTCTTTAGTTCACAGTGCAAAACTGGCTTCTAAAGAGCAAGGATCCATCATTTTGTATTGAGATAATGTTGCACATAATGTAATGAAACAGATTTTTGGTTCAGCTCATGAAGTTACTGAATACAAAAAGGCCTGATATGAACTTTTTGGACTAATGTGGTTTTCGCCCTATTTTAATAAAACCTCAGAAGAGCCTGACTAAGGTGTACACCCATGCTGTGTTTATGTTGATGTCAGCATTACCTCACTGAGTTTGATTTGCCTCAGTTCCTCCTCTGCTGCAGTCAAAAGGCAGAGGCGCCGCCTGGGAGCTGAGGTACTTTTTATAGCCATTTAGAGAGACATCGTCCTGAGCAGAAGAGATGCATTAGTGGGGAAACCTATGGCTGTAATCCATTCATGTGGAGGTTTGATTTAAAGAATGGCAGATGCATAAGTCATACCTTCACTGTGCCAAAAATCTCCTCTTCTTTAAATGTGGCACCACCAAACTCTTTCTTCAGCGTGGCCCTCGTAGCAGCATACAACATCTTTTGTCGACCTGAAAGGAAAAGTTGTTTCAAAATAAGTTTCTGGATCTGCATGTTTTTACAAAATATATTTTCTTTTAACCAACAAAACACATAAAACAAACAACATAAAAAATAAAAAACTAAAAAAAACAAAATAAAATAAAAGTGAATGGGTGCCGTCAGAATGAGAGTCAAAACAGCTGATTAAAACATCATAATCCATATATATATATATATATATATATATATATATATATATATATATATATATAATATATATAAAATAATATTATTATTATTATTTATTGTCCTTTGTTTAACCAGGTAAAAAAAAAAAAACTTTCTGAGATTAAAAATCTCTTTTACAGACACCTGGCCAAGATGCAGCACTACATTATTAGAAGGGAAAACATAGTTATATATCGTCCCATATTGTTATATATTCTCATATACTTATGGTACTACTACTACTAATGAATAGTTAAAAAAATAAAATAAATAAATATCACAGAAAATTTACTCTCCCTCAAGCCATTGAAGATTAATTTATTTCTTAATTGGAATAATGGATCCACTGGAGTGAATGGGTGCCGTCAGAATGAGAGTCAAAACTGCTGATTAAAACATCATAATCCACAAGTAATGCACATGACTCCAAATGCCTTCATGATGGATTTGTTTCTTATAATCATGCACCTTTTCACTTCACAAGACATTAGCTGATTGACTGGAGTCATGTGGATTACTGTGATGTTTTTATCAGCTGTTTTAACTCTCATTCTGACGGCACCCATTCACTGCAGAGGATCCACTGGTGAGCAGGTGATGTAATAATAAAACCTATTCCACTCATATACAACCTGGATGTGTTTGAGGGTGAATAAAATTTTCAGCAAATTAAATTTTTTGGGTGAATTATTTCTTTAATACTTGAATCCAACCAGGAGGAAATTCTGGATTTCAATTTTAAAGTTGTTTTGGTATTCCGAAGCTCCTTGTTTTGATCAATTTGAGCTGGCTTTAGATTGGGCATGAACTGAACGACTGATTTGGGTGCGATTGGACTCTAGCCATTTTAGTCTCCCTCTGGTCGTTGAACATGAGGGACAAAATTAGAATTGCAAATTTTGTAGCACAGAAACACAACTGTCCATTTTGTATCAGGTCACCCGTGCTTTTCATAAAAACAAAAAAACAAAAAAAAAAACAAGGTACTATGAAAGTAGATTAACATCAAACTATTTTGTTTGAAAGCACAAAGTCTCCATTATATGAGCTTACCTGACACTATATCTTTTGGTAAAAGATACAGTTTACAGGGATCTCCACAGTTATTTTGCACACACTCTTCAAGATACACTCATTTGTTATAACAATGGGACACAATATCCCTGATGATCATATCCACATAGTACTAAAAAAACTTCTTATTATAGGCTGTTTTTATTATGGACAGGCTTAACTGACAACCAGTATTTTTATAAGAGCTTTAAACCAGGGATTCTATAATATGGAGTGGATGGATTAAAAATGCGAAGAGATGTCCTTTGGCCTCATACAAGCTGAAAGAATAGGACAGCATGCAAACACACACTCACTGGAGAGTGATCCGGAGACCAGGCCAGAAAGATCCACTCATAACCCTGGTTGTTGGTGGTATCCAACCTGTAGAGAAGGTACGAGGGCATGTCGTCCTCCACGAGAGGAAAACACACAGCTGGTCCCATTCCTGGTCCCATTTCTTGGCAGCCCGTTTACTTCCGCCAAGAACTAACTTCTCTACAGGAACACAATATATATATATAAAAAAAAGAAGTGTGATATGATTCTTTGGTCATATGTAGACAGTTTTTTATTTTATTGTATTTTGTTCAGTCAAATACAGAACTAAAATTACAGCAGTTCAGAAAATGTGAGTTTTTTTTTTATTCTATTAGATACTATTAGTTTTTTTTTATATTTTGAATTTTTTTTTTTAAATTTCTGTTTTACATTTTAAAGTAATTTTGTTTTGTCTTTTTTGTTGTTGTTTTAATGCCTACATAGTTTTCATTAATTTTTATTTGTTTTAGGTTTATCACGATAAGCTAAATGAAAATGAGAGGTATTTATATAATCTATTATAAACAAAATTTATTTACATATAAATTTTTTTATAAAAATAAACATATTTTCATTTAAAACATTTTATTTCAATAAACATATTTAACTATATTTTAACGGTTATTAGTTTAGTTAACTATAATAAACCTATGTGAGATAACCAAAAATAAAAAACTATAACATAAATAATACAGAGTGAACATATAAAAAACATTTTGCCAAAGTAATTAAATTAAGTATGTGCTCCCATGGTTAAAAGGGATCTGAAGTAATCTTAATATCAGTGTTACATCAAGTAATGTATGGGTTATTCTTGACTTGTCAGTGTAACATTTTGCCAAAGTAATTAAGTAATTTTGTTTTTAAGGGTAGTTGGGGTTTTGTAAAGAAGTAAAAATATCAAGGGTATTATATTCAGACAAAGGTTCTGAATTTAGCAAGCTCTTGTATAGTTTTTGCTGTCATGTCCATTTCAAAGTCAATCAAAATTGAAAGAAAAAAAAATACACCGGACAATTGTGCTTTTTTTCCTGAATATATCTTTAGTTACAGTAGGTTTATATTATATATATATATATATAATATATCTAATAATACCTATATATATAACAGTTTAAAATTAAAAAAAAAAAGTTGTAAACTACTTACAAACTCTTTGTACTTCTGATGTGTTAAATGGTCATCTCTCACCATTTTCAATCACTACTTTGATGAGCCGATATTCACCATTCCGGGGCCTTTGCAAAGATTTCTTTTGACTTGTACCCTGGTAGCCTGAGAAGAGAAAGCAAAGGCGAGAACAGGACACAATGAGACCGTTTTATTCTGACACAAAACAAAGCTGACCATCTCTGGACAACGAGACACTGAAAACTTTGAGCTGATGAACCAAAGTGAAGAATCTAAGAGTCATTGTCCAGGGATAGGTCCCCAGAAGGCAGTCCTTTCCGGAGTATGTTCTTTTGGAATTCTTTGCAGAAAATCACCTTATGACCACGCAAGGTGATCTTTCATTGAAACTTCAGCATGACTACTTGATCGAACACTTGTTTTGTCATGGGTAACACAACGCGGCTGCAGTAAAAAACTCAATGTAAACAGATGTCTATGCATAATGCCTAGCAACACTTTGAATAACAGGGTGACACGGTTATTACAGTTGGACCTTTGAGACCTGCTTGCCTTCCTGCATAATCGCCAACTCCTATCTGAAAGCATACTGATAGTGAAAGACCAACCGGAGTTAATTTGCATGACCATATTAGTACAACAAAAGGCAGATTACACTTGACACCATGATTCACGGTCTGGCTCAGGTTTGTTTGCTGCAAGCTCGCGAATTAAAAACTCTGTATGGTAATTCAGTCTCAGAGACGACCACAACAGGTTCTTCTGTTTTACAAACAAGCGCCAAATAAGAAGAACGTGCATAATTGCGACGCAAATAAAACTTCGTCTGGCTTATTTGAAGTTGACAATAAAAAAGATTTTAAAGGCTTTTACCTTGGATGCCGGTTTGATGAGACATTCTGGTTCTCTTGCGTCGGCCGGTCGGCTGTTGTAGTAGTGAAAGAACACGGAAGTCGGGAGAATGAAACTACAGTAATTGAGGATGCCTGTCATGTGGACGCCATGGCGTGGCCCCGCCGCAACTGCGACGTGGTGTGCATGTCTCTTTTTTTTTTTTTTTTCTTTTTTTTTTTTAAACAAAAACTACAAATACATTTAAAATACAAAATGAGGACGTCCTAAAAAGAAAACTATTGCTAATGTAATAAAATCATATTCCTTATTTATCTTGTGTATTTTACTGTGAGGGGTTTTTGGAGAGTAACTATCTTCTAGAAGAGTTAATGCTTTTTATTTACCTTAATATAATGGTATAAATACTGAAATAATCTGCGCATAAAGTTGTCCCCATGGAAAACTTTAGACAAAAAACCAAATAGTCTTAGTAGTAGGCCCTACAATATAATGCATAGAAAAAAAAAACGATGTTTTTAGATGTGCCACATTAATTAATAAATAATTAAATATAAACCTAATTAAATATAAACCTTATATATATATATAAAAAACAAACTAGTTTTATATATTATATATATTATAAATTATATATATATATTACCTTTATTTATATATATATTCACAACTATTTCAGCATGGGGGTCTCTTGCAAAAGGATGGTCATATTTGGGGGACCGTGGCAAAAGATTGAAAAACCCTGCGCTATGCAGTTCATGCTGAGAGAAGCAGGGCACTTGGGTGCACTTGGGACGGATCTTGGAAGCGGTGGAATTTCTCAAATGCAGGGTGGGGTTGTGAACATCCCACAGAAATACTATATAAATATACTGCCAGACTATAGTGTTGATTCAGTTGCTGCATCTGTGTGTGCTAAATGAACCACGACTCAGCAGGAAGGAGTGGCATCTAGAGCAATGGCAGGGCAATTCATGGTAAAAGCAGACTAAGCCTTCCTGTGAATTAGAGGTTACTGCGCCACACACCCAACTGCCCAAAAGGCCTCAATCAAGATCCTCTGTAATAGTTCTGTGTGTAATAACATATTCTATTTAAAGAAGACATTTCTATTGTTACTCAAAACTGGACTGCTAATTACTAAAAGTCATTCGTTCCTATACTAACTTACCATATCCACCTGATTTTGCAATGCAAAAATAAGTTATTTTCTTTGAACATGCAAGACCTGATTCATTAAATCAACAATGTGCAGTAAATGGTTTAAAACGAATTGAGTTGTCATATTGTCAGAATATCTGATTTGTGATTTGTGGCAGCTCCTGTTTTATCTGGTTATGTGAAGCAAACAAAGGAAAAACAGCTCATAGCTTTGAAGTTCAGAGTGCCCTGGATTTTCACGACTACTCCCATTCAACACGTCACTGAGGATCATTTACAGTCAAAGCAAACTAGGACACTATACAAGATGACTAATAAAGTTAGAAGTTCAATATTTCAAATGGACATGAATCATAAGATATTCCTGGAATATGCAGTATACCGTGTGTAATTGTTTTTTTTTTTCAGTGTGTGCAATAAAGACCTACAGTACAGGCCTAGAATAGAGCACACTGCAAAAAATATTCTATTGAATAATTCAATGTGTTTGAATTTAACTTTCCAACTCCAAAAAAATTTGTGATTAATGAACAAGTAACATCAATCACAAATTTTAACATCTCTTTCGGACTCATTATTTACCAAAAGTTAAGAAAATGTAAACAAAAATTGAATAGTGAAAAATGCATGTTTAGTTTAATTTCCGAAATGTGTAACATGATGCTATTCAAATGCGAGTGTGATGAGAATATGTGTAGCATAACAACTTTTTGAACTTTAATGTTCACTGTTTTCCTTATATAAACTCACTAGGGCGGTATTTAAAAGATACAACTTTGTAACCTTATTAACCCCTAAAGGCACATATTAGTACTTAAAAACAGGCTAACCTGAAGTGTACGCCTACACACCTAAATGATAGTCTACACACCTTTTGAAGCTTTTGTGTATTTTGCACAGTATTCAATAAAAAGTAAATTTAGTGTTTCAATTTAAACACTGACAATAAACCGTAATCTGGTTAGATGCCATATTGAACTTACTGGACAGAGTTACAGTTTTTAATTGCACGCATTGTATGAAGGTCCTGTAATATCTCATCACAGCTCACAACTTTCAAAACTGTTTCATGGTTTATTAGTTTACTGAAAGTTTTTTTTTTTTTTTCAGAACTACAGTACGTTTCGTCAGCTGAACAATCGGTATGTTGTTAAACAACAGATACCATTCCATTGAATGCACTGTACTTCTATCCTTCACACAGCCTCGGTTACATTCCCTGTCACAAAAAATATGGCACTACCCCTGACTAAGGTGTATAGCATACAGTAGGTCTTCCAACCCTGCTCCTGGCGAAAACCACTTTCCTGCAGAGTTCAGCTCCAACCATACTCAAACACACATGAACCAACTAATCAAGGTCTCCCAGGATCACCATGAAAAGGCACAGCGCCAGTGTTTGTGCTGCAGGGCTTGGAAACAGTAGGTCCCCTAGGAGCAGGGGTGAAGACTTATGGTATATAACGTTAATGCTGGTTTTATCACTAGGTGGCGCCATTATCCTATCTATTTGGGGACATTTTTTTTTTTTTCTTTTTTTTCTTAAACAAATTTAGACAAAATATGACATGTAAATTCAGGAAAGTAGTTACAGATAGTGGTTGTTTTGCTCCAGATGCCCTCATTTAACAGAGGAGAGTGGAATCTTCTTTTATTCTTAAATCCATTTCTGAAACAAAGCAGTGACACAAAACAAACAAAAAAGGAATTTAAAGGCATAGGACAAAGTTAAAAAGGTGTCATAGGGCACATACTCAGCAGGGAGGCTCTCATGGCAAGCACACATATAAAAAAATCTCCAGTACAACAACCAGGGCCCAAATTGTCAGCCTTCCTTTCACAGAAAATAATAGATTCATCCAAAGGCTCCCATCAGGTGTTTGTCCAGAATGAAAGGCTTTTATAAGATACATATAGAGGCGTTAACTCAAGCTGTTTATTTGTTTTGAGTGTGGTACATGTTGTTGTGGTGACCGATGCGACACAGACTGAGACAGAAAATGAACATGTGTAGGCTCCATGGTTTTGTGGTGTGCGTAGGAGGGAGCGTAGAGAAAGGTAGAGCACAGAATAGATACAGCTGGGAAAAAGCTATTTCTGCCTTATGACTATGACTATTAGTGTACAAAAATTACACATATGCTATAAAAGCACCTACTGTATGCTGCCTATTGTATGCCCACTCTAGTCTCCTATGAGCTATAATGGATCAAACTGGTTACCTTTCACATGTCATTACTGACAACACATCACGCAGTAAAAAATCCCACCATTCATCTCTAACCAAACAAAAACTAAATTACACCCCAAAAGCTGTGTAACATGTGTTTGGAAGATTCGCAGGGAAATTCACATGGCATTACTGCGTAACATGATGACTGGCTTTCTCCTTTCATTGCTGCTGAGAGCACTTTCTTTGCCTTCACTTCATTCAGTGGGCTCCCTGGTTTAGTGGTTGGCACAGCCTCGGGCTGCTTTATAGCTCATATCCAGAGGACATCACCAACTTTTGGTGCTTAAAATTTCATGACCTTCAGCTGCAGAGTAGTAGATTTATGGTCACTGCATGACATCCAGTGCTACATTTCACGGAGGAAGTTCATGGAAAGCCCACCGTAGAATTTATATAATCCAATACGACCCTGTGTTCTATTGCACAATGTGATTTCCAATCATTATATCCGGTAGAGTGGGACCTACTAAGGCCAATTATTATATTGTTCTCTAACGACATGTGTTGATTCGCCAAACTGTATTTGCTACGAGGTAAGGCTCATCTGCGAATTGTGATGAGTGCTTCTCAATTATGAAATCATTTCCCAGTTACAGGTGATGTTATTTCCCAGTTTTTTTTTTTTCTATTTCAAACTACATGATTCATGCAGGGAATGAACATAATTTTGATCATTTATGAGCTTTTCCCCAATGATGTGGGATTGAAACCATCACAGCACCAAAGTTAGTTATTTCTGAATGACGTTAAATTATTGAGCAGCAAGCTCAGCCTCTGTACCATCTCTTGATGCATTTATGGGGAAAACCAGACACACCAACAGAAGATATAAACAAGCTCTTAAGAGCATTTTCCTAACATTTCTATCGTGACTGAAACTCTGTGTGGACATTCTAATTTTTTTTAAAGAACATTTTTCTATGGCTATTCGAACATCGGTAAAAATGTTGCGGCAGAATATGTGTTTAGCTAACGAAGTCATGTTCTAAGACTTACCGGATTACCTTTTGTGGCTGGTTATTCACTGTTTTGAATGTCGGTGAACACTTAAGTTTGAAACTGAAACATTTGAATCTTCAGAAATACCGCTTATACAACATAATTAGAACAATAAAATGTTCCAAGAACAAACATTTAGCCAGATAGCTTGCAATGAATATACCATATATATGGGTGTCTACTAATGTCTAATAATGTATTTATATAGTGATTTTACAAAAACAATACAGATTGTTTCCAAAAAACCCCGCTTCCATGGTAATAAACAGGAAAGTAACTGTTAATTTTGCCAAAGTCTGCTAATGTTATTAGAATGTTCTTTCACAATGTGTCCTTAACTGGAAAAATAAAACTCTTTTTCTTTAATGAACAATGATGTGCAGTTGAGTCATTATAGATGCATTTATGTAAAACAATAGTAAACTGCCTTTAGTAATAATATTACACTAACTAAAAAATAATAATGCTTTACATGATGTTTTTATCAAGCCTCATTAACATTGAAAAAAAAAAGTGTCATGTCTAGACTCCATTCTAAGAGCTTATCACTCTCTGAAACTCAAAATCAAACACAAATTTGCATCATATTGGGTCAAATTTGGCTTAATATGAATATACTGTATTACGGCATGGCCCCATATTCCCCTCCCCCTTCCCTTGCTGCACCCTGGAATTATTATTGAAAAACATCGGAAACAAGCTTCAACAAGTTTAAACCAACAGGCACAATTTGGTCCAAATTATATTTTGTGGCATTCTCCAAAGACCATTTCAAGCCAACCTAATGACACACTCCAGTACATTTGTTTCACCACTAAAACACAAAGGTTGCCCTTGGGATGTGTGCAACAGGCTTCCCACCATTTTGCTGCATATGACCCATCAATGAATCAATATATGATGGGTGGCACAACAAGCGCCTCAGTGCTACACTGTCTATTTTATGTAAACTGTTATTTTATATGTTTTACTAATGCTAGCCCACAACTCATGGTGGAGGACAGCAGAATATTTCTCTTTGTGTTTTTGGGGGGTGGGGTACATAAGCTTTTGTAATCACCCCCATCCGGCCATTTCGATCATGAAAGGTGGCGGGATGGGGGTAGGGACATCATCTGGACCAGGGAAGAGAGAGATCTTTTTGACACACATCGCCAATTATCTTGTAATTTAATTTCACCTATAAGCAATAGCAAATTAATCTTTTTCTGACAGCTGGGTAAAAAAAATGAAGAAGAGATAGAGATAGAGAAAAAAAATAAAGATAAACATTCTTTCTTGTGTTTTTGGAAGACCACATTCCAATGATTTGTTCTTCTGGCCATGGTGAAGTTGGGTGTGGTCTGAAGCCCCGAAATTGGAAATGGTACTGTCCAGCTTTGACAGCACTCTTCCATTAAGACCTATCTCACCTGTTATTTCCCCTTCTTTCTGTAGCTGAATAAACTGCATTTTCTCTCTGTAATTCTGTATATATGATAAGCTTCCTTTGAAAGCAATCTTAGAACCTAGTGAAGACCAGTTGCCTACATCTCCATAACCAAATGGTTTTTAACCTATTTAAGTTGAGAATTCAACCCAAAACACTTAATGTTATCAGAGCCCTCTTTTTAAATGTTTCCTTAGCAATACGTAACTGAACTAGCTACTGA
>NW_024873125.1:0-212 GCF_018340385.1 Cyprinus carpio | reverse complement strand
AGTAGAAACATATATAGTACACAAATATATATACAATTATCAATAACAACAATAATAATAAATTATTCTAAATAATAAAATAATAAATAAATAATAAAAAATTTGTAGAAATATTGATAAATTCCAATTTTAAACAGTTAATTTTCTACCATACATTTTTTCTTTTCTTTTCTTTTCTTTTCTTTTCTTTCTTTTTTTTTGTGTGTGTGTGT
>NW_024873124.1:0-14472 GCF_018340385.1 Cyprinus carpio | reverse complement strand
TTTATGGGACACCAGCCATGCCAGCAAGCAGTTATTCACAATACTACACTTCTCCAACACCAACATACATACCATCATTCTACATACCTGCTCCTTTCATACCATACTAGACAATGACACCATTAAATTTCCCCATATATGCCTATTGAGAGATATAAGGGACCAACAAGTTACTATGGTAAATATTTTGGAGGCATTAGCTTTTTGTTGGGTAGAGTGTGAGAAACCCTACATATAGTTTGGGTCACAAATTAAATTGTTGTATATATTTCATTTTTATTTACATATGTTCATTTCTGTTTACATGTATATGTAAGTTTTACTTGAATTACTTAAATTTATGATGAGTTTGCACTGAATAGTTCAGCTGCATTTCTGAATTCTGGGTTTTTAATATCCAAATAATTTGTTTGAATTGATATTATTTATAATATTGTAAGACACTTACAGTCTATAATACAAAAATTTCCTCATGGAATCCCACTTACCTGAAATACTCACTGATGTTTACCTAAGATACTTCACCCTGAATTCAGGCTTGTGGTGAGTAAGGATTAGGGCATTTCTGTACATTTGGTTAAATTTACAACTGTGTCGACGAGCGCTTATCGGGATCAACTAAACACTGGATTTTCAAAAGTTTGTGAAATATTTAAAGTTTGAGGCATAAAATCTTTAAAATACGTCCGAGAGTTTTACACACCGGTCTGTTATTGTGGCGACATTTCCACGCCTCGAAACGTGATGATGAACAAAACACACTGTGATTGGTTGTTTGACATGTCAGTCAAACGGCCTCATGGGCGGGCCTTGGCCAATGAAAACAACCATGAATTCCCGACCTTCAGTCTGAAGGTCTGGATATGTGAGACTAATTGAGACGCGAACAGCGCAGACGCGACAGCTCGGAAATGCTCGAAATAACAGCGGATGTGAACTAAAAGCTCTGCCAATGTTTCACATCCTCCACCGAGAAAACTAAGACACCTGTATATATGGCAATACTACCAACACAGCGCAGAGAAGATACAGACGGTCACACAAACAACTGCAAAACATTCACCACAGCGCCAGAACAATGCCTGCCTTGATCTAGTGTGCATCTTGAGAGAATCATATGACTTGCAATTGTTGCAGGGGAGACCAAAGCTTTGTGCAAGTAACCCAGGGAAAAGTCAGACAATGTAATCAGCGACAGGTGGAGCCGCCAATTACTATTAAATATAAATAATAATATTGTTAATATATGTAAAATGTCTAGTTCAAAAATTGCCCATTCATTCTAGGGCTTATGCTGATACAAAATTGTCATAAAAATCATGATTTGGCGTCGCGCGTTCTAAATCGCATTATAGCCTGATTTTCCACTGCCCTGACCTCCGCGAGAATATGCCATCGATCTAATCAGAATGCAACCGCCCTGGCGAGAGGAACAAGAACAGACTGGGAATATGCCTCTCGCAGTAACTCCAGGTTCACACACTGTCTGTGATGCGCCTTTTACCTCGAGCCCATGTTAGCGGATCAAGTTCACACTGCAGCGGTAAAGGCTAGAAATAAGCGTCGCGAAAATAATTAATATCTAGCACATGAGCGTAGAAGAGAGTTGTTAGTGCACAGGACACAGTTTGAGTTAGAGAAGACACGTTTTAAGTGCGCGCACTTTCTCCGGGCGAGAGCAGCGTGTATCTGAGCAAGCGCGTCTGGTTTTGTTACAGAGCAAAAGAAATCTGCGTGCGAGCAGACAGATACTAGAACTTGCGCTTTCTTCATTAAAATCTTCTCAGGCCATCTGGCAAGAGGGCTCTTAATAAATGCAGCAAAAGATGTTATCTAGTAAACTGAAATAGGCTTTTTACATTTCAGTCTTTATCTTATTTTCTTAAAGCTTCACAGTCATTTTTTTGGACTAGTATGGCCCCTAAACAACCGTTAAAAAAAAAAAAAAAAAAAAAAATAAATTACTGTAGGAATTTTCATAACATCATCAAGCCCTTATAATGCCATCTGTTTTTCTAATGCTTTTCATTTAATATGATCCTCTTCCCGAAATCATCATTTTTTTTTTTTTTTTATTAGATGGGGGGCGGCGGGGGACAGTCTACAGAATTTCAGATTGAGCATAGATGGGTTGGCCAGTCTGATCCACACTATAACTTAAAAGACAATCTGAGAAGCAGAACAACTCCTAACAGGAGGAGACTCACTCATGGCCTAGACTGAAGGATCAATGAGACTCAAGACTGCTTCCTGGGCCATCAACTCATCATGTACCAATGGAAAAACGCTCCACATGAAACAATGTTTTATATTGTGTTTTTCTCGTTGCTGTCAGATGGACTGTGTTTTCTCTGCCCTGCTGGTGATCATCTCCATCTCTCATCAAGAAGCTCACACTCCAACCAAACCTGATCATCTCTCTCTGGCTGTGCCGGACATGCTTGTTGGGACTAATGGTCAGGCCTATATAGGCCATCAAGTGTTGAGACTTGCTTGGTACTTCAGAGACACTTTCTGTATACTGTTTATTTTAATCAAGGACTGCTCCTCCACTAACACAAAACAAGCATCTCTCAGTAATTTAGTTTTACTAGCCCCATTTATCTGTTTTGTGGTGTGTGTCCAACCCTTTAACAGTACACACAGAAAAATAACCATGACTAGCATGTTAATTATTGTCTGTCTTTGCTGGTTTTTTTCTTCAGCTTATAATATTGCAATTGGCAAAGTATCACCAACAGAGGCAAATGTGTGTTATGTTGAATGTATTATTCTGCTTACATTGAAATGAGAGTAAATTGATTTAATATTTTGCTTCCTGTTTCCCTGTTAACCCTGATCATAACTTGATATTTAGGATATTTTATGTTGCACAAAGCAGGTGAAAGTCCAAAACTCTCTATGAGATGTAAATGTGTATGGAAGGTTCATTAGAAGGAAATCTGAGAGCAAAGCTGCTCTACATTAGGAAATCTTGTGGCAATATCTCTGCTTGCTGGATTCCATACTATATCTTGACTCTAACTGAAAAGCACAGCAATCCCCCCCACCATACTCTATTGTCTAATATGGGTCTTATCGCGTTAACTCATGTCTGAATCCTCTTATCTATGCTTTATTTTACCCTGGTTTTTGAAAATCAATTAAATACATCTTAGCTTTAGGCATATTTCAGCCAGCACTTTGCATCCCTTCTGGTCAATATTTTTTTACAAATCATCATTCATTATTTTTTAGCTTACTACTATTTGTGCTTCAAACCAATAAAGCAATTCCTAATAAAAAGTACACTATACATTGTAATTTAAGAATGCATTTTGAGATCATTTGAATAGAAAATGCATAATAAATCTATGTCTCAAATAAATAAATGTAACTTGTTTTTATAAGTTTGTTTTTTTTTATAGACTGTAAGTTTTTAACTTGAGTTGTTCTGTGTAACTGACATTTCAGCCAAAGAAAAAACTTAAACAGCAAGACTGTCTCACATTTTGTGTTATTAGAACATTGATTATTAACAATATTTTTCAAATTTCAATTTCTCGTTTCTTAAAAAAATATAGAATTTTTCTCCAATTTTCAGGAATCTTAATTATAGTTTTATATCCATAATGCTGTACAATGCATCTACTAATTATTACATACTTGTACATATGCATCTTAAATGTGATTTGAACAACTGAGGAATAAAATACTAAATTTAGTGTTAATTTGTTACGTCATGTTACCCAACATCACATAATGCATTCATTTAAAATTTCATTCTTCACAAGAATTTAATTCTAACCTTACAGCTGCCATAAGCAAGATTGGGTGCTCACTTTTATAGAAGTGATGCATCTCGAACTGTCTTCTGTGCACATTCATGGTTCAAGAGAGAGAATTATAAGACTTTGGGCGAAACTTTGGAGAAGCTTAGAGGTTTATGGTTTAAAACTGGGGTTATTTTAAAAAGAGATTTAAAAGATGCTAAATAACAAAAATTTTAATAAACACGAGAGAAGAAGGGAAAGAATTTACTTCTAACCTTCAGAGAAACACCGCATACAGCAATTCCATCATATTTACTTCTGCATTAAATCTCTCAGGCCATCTGCCAAGGAGGGGTCTTAATAAATTGAAAGTAGCAAAAGACGATTACTAGAGGCTAGTAAAAACTGAAATAGGCTTTGCATTTCCAGATCTTATCTTTAATTTTGCGATCAGAATCCGAAAGAGCTTGAAGTATGTACGCCATACTAAGGAATTTGTTTGGACATAAGCTTTCCAGTACACAGAGACAACAACAACACACGAGAAAAAAAAAAACACTTATATTTATATATATATATAATATAATATAATATATCTCTATATATATATTATATTTTATCATAGATATCAAATAAATAAATGTTATGATACAGTTTGTGTATAGATGATAATGGAATAGAATCGAGTGAAGCGCAGAGATGTATTGGATATGGAGGGGGTTAACAAAGAAATAAGTATATTGCACATGTTTATTGCATAAGTGTAGGGAACACACTTAAACGTTCAGACGGTAGATTGCCCCGGGGGAAAAACGTTCTGTGGGACTGTTTGTATTTGTGGTCTGAAGCGACGGCCAGATGGCAAAAGTCTGATGTCTGATTTTGTAGCTGAACCAAACCAGACAGTTATTGAAGTGCACAGGACAGACTCGGTGTCGGCTGAGTAGAACTGTTTCAGCAGCTCCTGTGGCAGGTTAAACTTCCCAGAGGGGTCTTTAGGATTGCAGTGGTTGGTGTACAGGGAGAAGAGCGTGGGAGAGAACACATCCTGAGGCACCAGTGTTGGTGGAGGCATTTGACATAATTTCCCCAGTCTGACTAGCTGTTGCCTATCTGTCAGAAGATGGTGATCCGCGACAGGAATAGATCCTAGGAACAGAGAGCTGGGTCAGTTTGGTCTGGAGGGCTGTTGGGATGATGGTGTTGAGAAAGCAGACTAAAGTCCTGAAACAGGATCTCACGCAGTCCCTGTTTTTGTCCAGATGTTTGCAGGATGAAGTGCAATCCCATTGATTGCATCATCCGCAGACCTGTTAGCTTCAGGTAAGCAAACTGCAGGGGTCAGTAAGAAGTCAGTGATGTCCTTCAGATAGCCAGAACCAGTTTTTCAAGCGACTGCGTGGGCAGTAGAAACCCACAGGTCTGAGTCGTTAGAAGTCCTGTTATCTTGGGTTTCTTTGGCGGGGATGATGGTGGGCGTTTGGAAGCAGGAAGGGACTTGACACAACTCCAGAAGTCTGTTAGAAGATCTGCAGCGAAAAGATGGGGGAGCCAGCTGGTCAGCACAGATTTTCTTGAACAGAGTTGAATTAATAGCATATCTGGGCCTGGTGCCTTTTCTTCTTTTGTTTCTACCTAAAGACCTGGCACATCATCCTTTTCACTGATTTGAAGGCGCAGAAGGTGGGGGAGAAGAGGGGATTGCAGGGAGGTGATGAAAATAGTTTGTAGAGGAGCTGGTCCAGAACAGGTGGTGGGGTGTTCCAAAGATGCAATGAAACTCATTCGGGTCATTAACAAAAAGGATTTTGTTTGATCTAACCTCAGTGCAGAGGGTGGTGTGCTGCAGTAGTGATGGCTCTTAAACCTTTCCACACTCCAGTTGAGTCATTGGAAGTAGAACTGGTACTTGGCCAACTTTTTTCAAAAGTAGGTCCTTTTTAGCCAGCCTAATCTCTTTATTCAAGTTGTGTTCCTGGCCTGATTGTACGAGCTTTCTGTCCCCATTTCTGTAGGTATCCTCTTTTGGCCTGATAGAAGATGTCTGAGTTTTTGCTGTAAAACCATAGCTTGCTCATTGTTGAATCTTAAAATAAGTCCTGGTAGGACCCACATATATCCTCCCACAAAAAAGTAATATATGATGTTACAGTCTCTGTGAGTTCAGTGAATTGGTGGTAGCAGCTTCAAAAACACTCCAATCAGTGAGGTGAAAACAGGCTTTTAAATCCTGCTGCGCTGTTTCATTGGTCCATCTCTTTACAGTCTTTACTACAGGTTTAGCAGATTTAAGTTTCTGCCTGTAAGGTTGATGCTCCTGATGAACCAGGCGGTGATCAGACAACCCAAGAGCTGCTGGTGGAACAGAAGTGATATGCATCCTTTATTGTGGTGTAACAGTGATCCAATATATTACTGTCTCTGGTGGATATGCTAACATGCTGTCTGTATTTTTGGCAGTTCATGGGAGAGATTGGCTTTATTAAAGTCCCCAAGAATGATTAAAAACAGAGTCCGGTGTTGTTGTTCTGTGTCTGTGATCTGATCAGCGAGTTTCAGTAAAAAGCCAGGCTTACGTGCACTTGCGGAGAAGCGTCAGTCAAATGTGCGGAACTATGTAGGGCCATTTGAAATGAGTTTTAAAAAATTCCTAAATTCCGTTTTAGGAATTTATCGTAAATCATGTATGCCATCTGTTTCTATATGCTTTCATGTAATATGAGTACTCTTCTAAAATCATCTTTTTTTTTTTTTTTATTAGATGGAGGAGACAGGGGACGATGTCATTCACAGAATTTCAGGATTGAGCCATATATGGGTTGGCCAGTCTGATCCACACACTATAAATTAAAAAGGACAGTAAGGAGAGCAGAACAAACTCCTAACAGGAGGGAGACTCACACATGGCCTATGAGACAGAGGATCATGAGACTCAGTACTGCTTTCCTGCCATTAACTAGTCATGTATCAGGGAAAACGCTCCAGACATGAATACAATGTTTTTATATGTGTTTTTTCATCATTGTTATCAGCATGGACTGTGTTTCTGAACCTGCTGGTGATCACCTCCATCTCTCACTTCAAGAAGCTTCATGCTCCAACCAACCGATCATTCTCTCTCTGGCTGTGGCCGACCTGCTTATTGGACTTGTTGTGATACCCCACAGGGCCATCAAATTAGTGAGACATGCTGGTACTTTGGAGACAAAATTTTTGTGGAGTGTTTATAAATACCCTTGGATTGCTCCTATCAGCATCTCTCTGTAATTTAGTTTTAATTGCTGTTGATCGATATATGGCTGTATGTTGTCCTTTACGAAGTACCCACAAAAAAATAACCACAACTAAAACTTTAATGAGCATCATTATCTGCTGGTTTTGTTCCTTAGCTTACAACACTGCCATTGTAATTAACAATGGATATTTTGACACTTTTTCACAGAACAGATGTGTGCTATGGAGAGTGCCCTTATATGATGAGTATTGCCTGGAGAGCCAGTGACCTGATCTTTGTCGCTGCGTCTCCTTGTATTGTGATCATAATGTTATATTTAAGAATATTCTATGTTGCACAACGGCAAAGTGAAAATTATAAATTTAATTTTAAAGACTGGAAAAAGTATAATGGAGGACACTTTAAAAAAAGAAATCGGAGAGCAAGGCTGCTCTAACATTAGTAATAATTGTGACAGTTCACCTGCTTTGCTGGATTCCATTTTATATTCTTTCTTTATCAGGAAGCACAGTCAACACTGAAGTCATGTCAAAATTTCTAACATGGACCTTGTATGTTAACTCCAGGTATGAATCCCATTGTCTATTCTTTATTTTACCCCTGGTTTAAAAGGGCAGTTAAATATATCATAACTTTTAGATTATGTAAGCCAGCATCCTCTTATGTGGACATTTTCAAAGATTACCATTAATGATTCCTATGAATGGCAGAACTGCAGATTCGAGGCAACATTTTATGAGCAAATTAACAAATTATGTTTGGAATAACACTGTATATGTGTTTTACATTATTGTTCTGACAAGAGATTTAAAGGTTCTGTCTAGTGTATGTAATGTGGAGTGAATGTAACACAATTTGACAACTACATTTTTTCATTTCATTTTTCATTAATTTTTTTAAACAAGAAACTTCAGTTATAGCTTCCTAAGTGTCTCCAAGATCTAATAATAAACCTGATTATGCTGTAATACAAATTAAAATAAAAACGGGGAAACAGTACAGCTTTAATTTTTGTGCCTAAATTGAATGTCAAATTTGCACAGATATGCATTTCAATCACAAGACAAGTCAATATGAAAAAGAATACAAAATTGAAAAAGCTTTATAAATGCATTTGCATTGGAGGTTTTAAAATCAACTAATTGTAATGAATTATGAGTTGAATAAATGTAATTATTATATTTGATAAGTTTAATTATTAGACATTTTTATTAATAAATACCTTTTTATAATCACAAGCACCATTGTCTCTATTACTAACACATTTTATCATTACAAATCTCCAAACATCTGAATTCATTTATTTGACTATAACCAGTGTTCCCCCACAGACTTATACTGTTTTGTGGTGGCACTTCCGGTAATTCTAACTTTTGATACAATAAAAATATCGATATTTACTACTATTTTTGATACCACAAGGAAAAAAACTTTAAGAGGGTTTTTTTTTTTTTTTTTTTTGAAAGATAAATATAACAAGGTTAGAACATAACTATGAGGAAAAAACTCATGCATTTGCACATTTACATCAAATTTCTTTAGAGAGAAGTATTTGTGGCCGAGTGGGGTGGGGCCGAGAGCCGTGGGAATGGAGGCGGGACGACTGCCAGCGCACAAACACAAAAATAAAACCCAGGCCTGGTACTCTCTCGTCCTTCACTGTCGTGGCTCCTCTTTTGTATCCTCCCCAATCTCCTCCGTGGGTCTCAAGACCCGGTGAGTGGAGCAGGTGTCCTCATTTCCCAATCACTCCACCGGCCTGCGCTCCATTCCCACAGCTCTCGGCCCCGTCCCCACTCGTCCACATTATTATATTTCCTATTTTTTTACCCAAAATAGGGTGGCGTGAAGTTTCATTCATCCTGGAAGTCCAAATACGCCTCACAGATGTAATAGAACATGCCAGCAAATCCCTAATATGGACAAAGGCATCCAGCTATGACTGTAGCTCAATAAAAGAAGATAGAAATGCTATAACTGACCGAACATGAAAACAATAATCACACAACCGTGGCAATATAAGAATAAAGTCTATTTATAATGTAATGGTATTTGGCAAAGCCTTTATTACAGTATAGGATACAATAAAATAATGATTTTACAATAAGAAGCTACATCAGATCACAAAAGGAAATTATTTCAAACACTTTCGACTGACGTTAAGTGAGTCTGAAGTAAAAAGGTTATTAAATGTGTATTTTAATGGACAACATGCTTATTACACTGCAGTGTAAGTAAAACTTCGCTGTCAGAGAGAAGTGATAGAGAAGCAGAGCTGGTAATATTGGTATAGAAACTGCGAAAAGAGTACTAAAATCGTTTTATATATTTCGGGTATTGATATGTATCGGAAAAAATTACAACACTACAGGTGATTGTGTTCATGTTACTAACCATTCATGAAGTCCTAGTAAACTTGTTCAGCCTCTGTTTGAGGCAGTAAAATCTGTGACTAATGATGTTTCCATAAAAATTTCACAGCCCCAGGAACGCATATTGAGAAAACACCCCCATGTTTAAATTCGTTTGCTTTCATGTGAGAGAGACTGCTGCTGAGCCAGTCAACGCGTCAGCTTTACACTGAGTAAGATTTACCTTTTTTTAAATATTAAAATAGAAATTTAACATGAAGCGGGTGTTGAAATCCTGTTTGCGATGGCCAATTGAGAATGTGGCGGGTCGCCACAAATAGACTAAATGAAAAAACGTATTGATTTTTTTAAAAAACTCATGTGACGTAACCAAAAACATTTAGATAATTTATAGACAAAATATAAAGAGAAGGTCCCAAAATATAATAATTTTAAAAAAAAAAATAGTATATTATAGATATATAATATATATATATATAAACATTCTTTATAAAACATTGCTCAGTCCAAAACCCCCAGTTAGCTGCTTACGAAGTATTGCCAAAATATCACTACAATATAGCATTACATATATTTCCGCATATTAAAAGTAAAACAAAAATTAAAAAAAATAACTACAGTCCCACCGAAGAGTGAGTTTGATGGTTATTTTGTCAATTAGTAAATTCTTGTTAGTCACACTAAGGGCTGGGCTCCTTTAATAAAAACTGCTCTTTACCAGCTTCTGTATCTCATAGCTCTGTGTTGATTACTTAAATATCTAGAAGCACTACTATTAAAGAGGAAACATGAAAACTTTAAAATAAATGTTCCAATATGAGCACATATCACTCACATTCTAATCTTAGGGGGGTATTTCAATTCCATCATTTCCTTGTTGTCGTGCATCTCATATTTAGAAATGATAAACCCACTAGGCCAGTGGAAAAATCCATAGGGGACCTCAACGCTAAGAAGTCTCTCAACTTAAATGAAAACTATCTCTGAAACAGCCTACTTGAATTGCAAAATACTGCATCTCTCTCAACTTCTGCCATTCAGAAGTTGTTGTTTTTTGGATACCCACACACCACATCACAGCTCTTTAAGCCTTTGGCCCAGCAAAAGCTGGCCAAAACAAACGAAAAAAAAAAAATCTGCAAATGTCCCTGACGACACCATGAACATTTACAGCTATCAAGCCGCATTTTTCGTCATGTCTAAACTGGATTTGTGCTTTGCGCCAGTTTTCCCGTTCCGCTTTGATTTAATAATTCCCCCCCCCTAACAAAGTTTTCTTTAAGATGATATAAATTCGCCTCATGATCTGTCACTGTGTTCTACAGTAATCATTAGCGACTGTACCTAAACATTTCAAAGCAATAAGTGCTACACACAATTATTTTTTTACAAGGAATATCACAGGCCAAACTCTTCCTGTTTTTGGAACCGGATACCCTATAGGCTATAATTCACACCAAAAAAATCAAACTCTGGCATCATGTACTCAACACTGTAAACAAATAAAAGGTGCTTTCATCACGATTCCAGGGAAGAATCGTTTTTGTCTAAAGGGTTTACATAAATAACCGTCAACATCTGAAGAACCTTTCTGTTTCACAAAATTGTTCTGTGTGGTGAAAGACGGTTCCCTTCAGATTACAAAAAGCTAAAGAAGACATAGTTTCTTTAACAAACCTTTGCTTGAAATGGTTCGTCGATGGCATCGCTTGAAGAACCTTTGTGAAGCACTTTATTTTTTTAGAGTGAATCGTATGTCATTTCAAGCTTGTTATGCATTGTCTTTTTGTGGGAAGAAAATATATTTTAAAGAATGCTGAGATATTTCTCAAAATATGTTTTGTATGCCCCACAAATAAAGAGTCATAAAGTGCTAAATGGAACAGCATCACTTTGAAATAATTAATGCCTTTTCAGTCTTGGGTGAACTATTTCCCTCTTATTTGTGCTTTATTTAGGCGTTACAGTCGTGCCACAGCAAAACGTTAGCATAAACTCAATTTCTCCTGCATGACGAAAATTGAAGTATTGTGATGAAGGGGTCAAAATTTTTCAGAGTCAAAATGTATTGTGCCGATATTCGAAACCAGCTATACAACAACCGCATAATAAGTGGATTCAAGCCTGAATGCATGCATACAAGCCTACACCTTATATTAAGTACAAGGAACATCACCTCGTGTCTTGCCCACGCGTAATAGCAGCTATGGAGTATGGTATCCAACAAAGAAGATAAAACCATTACAACAATCCCTAAGGTTCTTGCAGCCTTTGTTTCTGATTTGGCTTGTTTTTTTGTCTAAATTGAATTATATACGCGCATCGTGATGTTTTTTGCTACAAAGCGATTTTCATATATAAAAATAAGTTATTAAACAACACTGATGTTACTAAAGTAACTATGACATCTTTTCTGATATAGCCCAACTTAATAAAAAGAATACATTCTCCAATCCATGCATGCTGTTTCTTCTGGATAGTCTATAGACCTCATACAAAAGACAAAAAGAATATCGGGCAGTTCAATACCCATTGTTACACACAATAGAAAAAACTGCTTTGTTGGATTGACCCTTAGCTGGATATCGCAAAGGGTCGTCACACCAATGTAACGAGCCACAGATATAACAATTTAATTTCCCAGAAACGCTGTAGTAACGACATAGAAAATAAAATGAAATTACTGAGCAAAATAGTCTCCCCAAGAAACAACATGGCTCAATTAATTTGATGCCCTGTACTGCGTAACAATCAGTCCCACAATCAGATCGCCATGCCAGAGAGAAGATTCATCACATTGGTTGGAGTGTGGAGCTGCTTGATGAGCGATGGAGATGATCACCAGCATTTTCAGAAACACAGTAAACAACTGATACTGCAGAAATGAATATGTACATCATAATGTCTCAGCTCCAGGTTTTTACATTTTGTGGTACAAGACAAATCGTTGTTCTGGAAAGCCGTAATGGATTGTTTCATTGTCCCGGGTTTTTCGCCCCCCAGTTAAGCATTTTGGCGATAGCTCAATCTTGCGTAGACCAGGTGCTTCATCAGAGAGCTCAGTCCAAATCTGTTCCAGGATGCCTTGTCAGCTGGCCTCCTGAAGTCACATCCGCGGACATGACTCGAGTTTGATCCGTATTGACTGCACCACACCATTTCAACTGATGTCTGATTATTCATGTTTTTGAACACCACCTACCTGGTTAATATTCAAAGACTGGATTAATCTGAATTTAGTTTTTTTGATTATTGAAATTAATCCAATATATTTTCATTACAGAGTGCAACTCAGAGCTTTTTTTCCAGTTACATTTTACTCGAGGTATCTGTCCTGACATTCCACTCAAACAGTTATGCAGGTTCATACACAGTAACATTAATGTAACCAGCTAGAAGCTTTAGACAGTTAAAGTGGTCATATGATTTCTGCTAAAAAGAACATTATTTGTGTGTATTGGTGTATGGAAATGTTTTTTTATGCAGTTTAAAGGTTCAAAAAAAACTTTATTTTCCACATACTATACATTAATTGTTCCTCCTCTAAGCCCCACCTGCGGAAATTTTTTTTTTGATTTTTACCAGGCCTCATCATTTCTGAAAAGTGGAGTGGTGCTCTGCTTGGCCAGCTAATCCATGCAATGTATTGGCCTAATAACCTTAAATGTGTGAGGAAATGTTACGCCCCTTAATATATGGTGATGCCCTATCCAGCCATAGCGACTGCAAACATAAAACACATTATAAACATGATTAAACATGATTTCTATTCGTGTCCTCTTTTGGAAGGCCAACAAAAGTAGTTTCGCTTTCCTCAACGGAACAGAATCACCACACCGGGGCCCTTGATGATGAAGTCCAAAGGCCTAGAGCAGGTGGGTGTCACACATCAATTCCTTGGAGGGCCAGAAGCCCTGCAATAGTTTTAGATTCAAACCTCAGTTCAACACCACCTGATCCAACTAATCAAGTCTTTCAGGCTTCGTTTGAACAGCCTACATTGGTTTTGTGTGTTGAAGCAGGGTTGGAAGATAACACTCTGTGGCGGCTCCGGCCCTCCAGGAACTGGTTTGATACCCCTGGCCTAGAGTGATCCAACGTCTAGAGTGAGCCCATGGTCCTAGATTGAGCCCATGGTCGTGCGTTATTGAGGCAGAGGCGGGGCGGGGTTGATAAGTGTGCGGGTCCGGCAGAATTCTAGCAATGATTGGTCCGTTTGGCTTGTCAGCCACCACATTGATGTAGTTCCTCAGCGAACCAGCACTGGTCAGCTTCCAGGCAGGATATCGTCCTCTTTTTGGAATACCAAACACAGTATTTTGCACAAAGGTTTTCAACAGTGAAAAAACACACAGCGTCTATACGACATGGTGGCAGCGGCAATAACAATACTACAACGATAATAAAAAATACCGCTTGTAGCCTTTCTTTGTGTGAACATCTGGGCGTGCATTACATGCAAATCTTCCCCCATACTGACGTAGAGATGTGGTGAGTGTTGAGAACGAGACGTTTTAGGTGGTGTGGACGAGTCTTAACTTTTATAAAGAATATCCTCTTTTGGATTTGAGACCTCTTGCAACTTTTACAGATCTGTCTTTAGGCATTGCACCAAGATCTGTTTAACAATCAAAGAGACAGGAAAATTTTAATTGGGCATCATACGAATAACGCCCCCTTTAACGAGTTAGACCGTCCCCTGAAAAGTTACTGTACACGTAAAATTAGTTAACAATATAGAATTTAAAAAATAAGTAATAGTCATATTACGATTGTGTACTTTGCTTGTCTTATCAGAATCTGAGCCAAACAAGTCAAATATACAAACAAAGAAAATATATGTACAAATGCCTAAATCCAATATTTGGTCTCATTTTCCTCAGGAAGTTCTGTGAGAAAACCTTTTAGGTGGCAAATAAATTAAAAGCAATTACCAAAGGTCTCAGTCTTTGCCTGTATATCCCTATGAGGCAGGGGTGGAAAGAGTACTGAAAAATTGTACTTAAGTACAAGTACTGCTATACTGCTGAAATAATACTCAATTACAAGCAAAAGTACTGGTGTCAAAACAGTACTTAAGTAAAAGTACAAAGTACTCCTCTCAAAAACTACT
>NW_024873123.1:0-18744 GCF_018340385.1 Cyprinus carpio | reverse complement strand
TAATTATGACTTAGTATCTCATAATTGGACTTTTTGTCTCATAATGTCGACTTTGTCAACTTGTGCCATAATTATGACTTAGTATCTCATAATTATGACTTTTTATGTCATACTTATTACAAAGTATTTCATAACTGTATTTATTTTGTGATAATGATTATAACTTTTCACACTAGCAACATGATCTACAGCTAAAGATAAAATATCTTAATCCTAAAATATCTCAATATTTTGACTTTCTGCTCACCACGACTCACAACCGAGTCATGATGTCAGAATTATTGTACAGCATCTCAAAATGTGGACTTTTCCTTACAACTTCAACAGTATAGTCATACTATGACTTTATATCCAAAACTTAAGAGCTTTTCCACATCATAATTAACTCATCATAACTCATCATATCACATTTATCAGTATTCCTATAATGCTGACTTTTCCATCACAAGTTCCCTTTTTCTCAGGCTAGTCTTTCTTCATAACTATGGTTTATCTCATAATTATGACTTTTAGTGTCAAACTTGTAACGTAGTTTGATGATTGAGTTTTTAGGTCAACGTATGAATGGCAAAGCATCTATGATTTTGTTTCTGATGTCGCAGAAACGAAGCTATTCAGCAAAATCGTGTAGTTGAAATATCTTGTTCCTGAACAGCATTATTAGTTCCTCTGTCGGATCGAGAACAGCGGCTTCAGCTTTAAGCTGCCATTCGGCTCTCAAGTCCAATCAAGGTGCGTTCCTGAGTATTATGATCCTCTCTATAACCTGGCGAAGTATCCAGGCCTCCTGTCTCGGTCTTCTCCAATCGCGCCTCTCTTCCGTTGAGCGTTCCTTCTTCACAAAAGACACAAAAAGGGAGGGATATCGGCCCATAAATGCGGTGCGCCCTGATTCTTAGCCGGGTCACGTAGAGGCTTGTGCAATACCCCCATTCTTCAGCCATCAGCTAGCGATCAGACTGGGTATCTAGCCAGGCTGAGCTTGTTTTTGGAGGTGTGTGAAGCCACTAGACTCGATATACTTTAGTTTTAAAACACTCATAAGTGTCAGAACCTCAACAAAGAGAGTGGGTGATTTGAGAGAAGCAGCATCTGGATTACTAACCAATATTCAAAATTCAATCCGGTTGACAGACGCTTGGTCAAATGATGATGGCATCTTAGCAGATGTCAAGCAACGTTCAGATCATAAACAGAGAGGGAAAGCGCGTTTATCCACGTTTTCAACACGCAAAACGATCCCGTCACGTGCATCACGTCACATGCACAAAAATCGCACGCACAGGATTTAAGAGCGGGCCATAAAAACAAAAGATGACATGATGATGTGCAATATGTCACGAACAGATGTCAATCAACGTTTCAAGATCAATAAGCAGAGAGGGAAAGCCGCGTTTATCGTTAAACACACGCAAAACGACGTCACGTGCATCACGTCACATACGCAACATCGCACGCAGGATTTAAGATGCTGGCAATAAAAACAAAAGATGACATCATGCACAACTTTATTTATCGTGACATACGGGCCAAATTATGCATGTTTATCATGTTTAGATATATATATATATATATATATATATATATATATATATATACTATGTATATATATATATATAGATATATATATATATATATATATATATATATAAATAACAGTTATATCAATATATGTGTTTCTACATCAAAGCACCAAAAGACAGTTCAATTCTATCGCATGTCGGGTTGAAAACAAATACAATGCAGATAAACACACAGAATAGGGGTTCGGTAGGGTATTACAGGCACACGTGAGGATAAACAAAAACCCCACCTACACGTTAAACAAACACTAATATTAACGTTAACGTTGCATCCCGAAGGATCCGGTCGATTCCTTCACTTCTTCTTCCCTTTCAACGCCGTCAGTCATTGAGCATATCAATACTCTTCTTATTCATGGTGGTAAATGTGGATGGGAGTCGTGTGTTATGTTGAGTTACTATAAACACACACATGCGCGCCAGGCTAACAGGCTAAAGCTAAAGCTGTTAAAGTCGCTCTGTGTCGAGCTTCAACGCGGCTTCCGTCGTTTTGTGGAAGAATTTCGGGTCACACCGAACTGCTGTTTTTGGGGGAATTTGACTCGTTTATCTAGACTCGATCGGACTAAACGCTAGATGTGCGTGTTGGGTTCGCGACATAATTAGTATGTATAGTCGCGTCTGAATTAAATGTCGAATTTCTCATAGGTCGAAATATCTCTGTCGTGCACGACTCATTTTCCCGGATGATGACAGGAGAAAAGCGGGAAAACGCCCCCCACGATTTAACTCCCATCCTGCGTATGTATTCGGGTTTTTATTGTTTATAGTAATTTTACATCTAGGCATATTAAAATACTTAAATGGATTTCATAGGGTGTTAAAATATTGTTTTATTGTAATTGTAATGTTTTACAGTGCTGTATTTTTATTTTTATTGAATTTTAGCACAATATAAACATTACAAACATCCCACACGGTCATTATTAATTTCTCTAGTCATAGTTTCTAAAAAAAAAATAAAAAATAAAAAATAAATAATACTAATAATAATTAATATACTGACTCCAAGCTTGAATGTTACCGTATATATTGTTACAAAAGCTTTTTATTTACAGATAAATGCTGATCTTTTGATCCTTTCTATTCATCAAAGAAGTCCTTTAAAAAAAATTTACAACTGTTTTAACTATTCTAAAAATAATATTATTAAAATATTGTTTCCTTGAAGCAGCCCAATCATCATATTTAGAATGATTTCTGAAGATGCTGTGTTACTGAAGAATGGAGTAATATTACTCGAAAAATACAGCTGGCTACATCACTGAAAATAAATTACAGGTTAAACACATATTCAGCCATAGAAAAAAAAGGATTTCTCACGGCCTTTAAATAGTAACCAATATTTCACAATTTTACTGCCTTTAATGTATTTCGGATCAAATAAATGCAGGCTTGGTGAGCAGAAGAGACTTCTTTAAAAGCATTAAAAGTCTTATTGTTCAAAATAAAATAACATTACAATGTTTAAAACAAGCGTGACAACTTGCCCCAACTTATAATTCTCTTGTCCTGAGGTCACATTTTTCCTGCTGGTTCAAGTATATTATACAGCTGACTTTTATCTTTAGGTATTTGCATTTTAAATCAGAATTCATAACCCTGAAAACTTGTTTTGAAGTAGAAGTTTGACACAATACATTAGAGAAACTGTGGCTGTTATGTAAGTGGGTAGTTTTGACCTGTACTCATGTCTATGGATGAGGCAGTAAGAAGCAGCTGTGGCTGTGCTGTCAGTTTTTTGTCCTGTTGTTCAGGTTTTGTTTCACATGCTGAACTGAACTGCACACAACAAGATCTAAACCAGTGATTTATGAATGTCCGACCGTGCTCTCACCGTATAATAATCATGTAGTGCCTACAGTAGAAGCATTTGATCGTTCATTGTAAATCATTTACAAATTTAAATAATTTAATACTAAAATAATATATAAATTTTCATATTTTATTTTATTTTTATTTATTTAATCAGGTCTGCCCAACTAGAAATGATCAAAAGACCTCAGACTCACAATTTAGAATTATTTTATTTATACTTGAGTTTTATATTTTTAATTAATGTATTTTTTTAGGTGATTTCATATTGTATTTTATGTTTCTTCTAGGTCTGCCACCTAAAATGAATCCAAAACCTGCATAATTCTAACAACTTTTTCATTTATTTACAACCTACACCTCCGAATTTTTTCAAAAGGTCCAATACTTTGCCAACTTTTTACAAATTTATTATGCATGATATTTAATGTTGTATATGTGTAATATTATATTATTTAATTTTTCTATATAATGTTTGTTTGTTTGTTTTTTGTTATATAATTGTATTTTTTAAGTCTACAACAAATAAACACAAAATTTTTTTTATTTTATTTTTGTATTTTATGCCTGCAACCTAAAATATTCAAAACTACCTCCATAATTCTACAACTTTTTTTTGTCTGCAATCTAGAAACATTCGAAAAGATCTCAGAACTCAGAAATACAATTTTATTCTGTTTTTTAAAATGATTATTATTATTATTTTTTTTATTTATGTTGTTTACATTAATAAAATGGTTCACACATGCTATTTCACACTCGTTTGCATTTGTTTGGGTTTTTTGGAACTCAAAGGGAGATATTTAGCATAATGTTCATGCCTCCATGCTGTCAGGGTACATAAAAGTGTGTTGTTGCACGTTTGAGAAATGAAACTTTTTAAAAACACACTCGCTTAAGCTCAGTGCAGCAGAATGAACGTCTTAAGATGATCGTTAGATATTTGATGAGCTTCAGATCATGATCTTATTTGAAAGGGCTGAAAAAAGATCCAGATGAGATAACACGCAGTTTCTACAGTGACATAGTGTTCTGATCCCAATGGTAGAGTGTTGAGGGTGTTACAGGTTCCAGGTAATTGCCAGAGGTGCCTAAAGTAATCTGGGTGTGTGCCAGGGTGTTGCCTAATAGTCGCTATGGTATTATAGTTGATGTAGGATAAGGATGTGGTTGAGTGTGGTTACGGGGTCCGGTGATTGCTAGGTGTGCCAAAGTAATCTGGTGGTGGTGCAGGGTGTTTGCCAAAGCGTATGTATATAGTTGCTAGGAGTGGTGAGTGTGGTTACAGTGTTGCCAGGTGATTGCTAGAGTGTTGCTAACGTAATCTGGGTGGTGCACAAGGTGTGGGTGCCAAGTATCGCTCTGGTATATAGTGCGAGGATGGGGCTTGAGTGTTGTTACGTTTCGGGTGATGCCTGAGTGTTGCTAAGTAATCTGGGTGGTGCCAGGGTGTTGCCAAGTAGTCGCTCTGGGATTATAGTTACTGGATGTGGTGAGTTGTGGGTCCGGTGTTCCGGGTGATGTGCTTAGAGTGTTGCCCAAAGTATCGGGTGGTGACAGTGTGTTGCAAGTAGGCTAGGATTATAGTTAATACGGATGTGATTTGAGTTGGTACAGTGTTCGGTGATGCTAGATGTAGTGCAAAGTAATTGGGTGAGTGCAGGGTGTTGCAAGTAGTCGCTATGTATTATCGTTACTAGGATGTGGTTGAGTGTGGTTACAGTGTGCGGGGATTGTGGGTGTTGCCAAAGTAATCGGAGGTGGTTGCGGTGGTGACAAAGTAGTTCGCTATGGTATTATAGTTAATAGGATGTGGATTGAGTGTGGGACCGGTTCCAGGTGATGGCTTAGAGTGTGCAAAGTCAATTGGGTGGTTGCCGGTGTGCCAAGTAGTCGCTTATGGTATTAGAGTTACTAGGCTGTGGTTGAGTGTGGTTACAGTGTTCCAGGTGATTGCTAGAGTGTTGCCAAAGGTAATCTGGGTGGTTGCCAGGGTGTTGCCAAGGAGTTAAGCTATGGTATTATAGTTACTCGGATGGGCCTTGAGTGGGGGTTTAACAGTGTTCAGAGGCGATTGCTAGTGTTGCTTCTAAAGTAATCTGGGTTGGTTGCCAGGGGGCGTTGCCAGGGAGTTGCTATGGTATTATAGTTGCTAGGATGTGGTTGAGTGTGGTTACAGTGTTCCAGGCGATTGCTAGAGTGTTGCTAAAAGTAATCTGGGTGGTTGCAAGGGCGGTGCCAAGGAGTTGCTATGGTATTATAGTTGCTAGGATGTGGTTGTTGAGTGTTGGTACAGTGTTCCAGGTGATTGCTAGAGTGCTTCTAAGGTAATCTGGGGGTTGCTATGGTGTTGCTAAGTAGTCACTATGGTGTTATAGTTGTTAGAGCGCATTGCTATGTTTGTGTTGGGTACATTGTTCCATGTAGTTTGACAGGGTGTTGCTACGTTCCTTAAATGCTCAAATACACATTCAACATTCAATGAATCAAAATGAAATACATTTGTAATATTTTATATTGCTAAATGTATTTACAATTTCAAAACTCCCACATTACATAGCAATGCTAATTAACACCGATCTTTGATATGTACAAAGTTCTCGCTAGCTTTTCCACATAAAAGCTGAATATTAAGGGAGCAAAGTTGGTAGTCTGCTGTAGTTCAAGCGTCGGATATTTTGGTTTCTTTGACTCCGCAGTGACTGAATATTCAAACTGACCCAATGAAAAATGGACCAGTCATGTGTAAAAACCAGACTGGAATCAAAGCGTTTCAGGTGTTGAGATGAGACCAGACAGATGATAAACTCCTTTGGATGTTTGACCACACTTCTGTTCTGAAGCCACATGACAAACATCATCCAACCACCACCGACGGAGAATCTGATGAAAAGCATGCACTGAGAAATATGTGTTATGAATATAAGCACATAAAGCATTATAATGCATAATTTTAATCATACAATTTGGTAGTGCTGATATTACTTTTTTATATATTTTTATTATATATAAAATAATTCCATAATTGTTTTTTTTTATGCATTGTGAACGTATTATAATATATTATTATATAAATATTAATATAATAAATTCCAATGCAAAAATTAATAATGTGTCTAAAAATGTGATGAGAAATATGATCTAGACATGTTCTTGACAAATTTAAGTACATTTTCTCCCAACAAAACTAATGTGACGATTGGTTTTAAATCTGTTCTGAGAGTCTGTGTATGACTGAGAGCTTTTAAGGAAACCAAACAGATCTCTGTCCAAATGACAGACTGTGATTATTTTATACTGGAATGAAAACTTCTGCACGTGTGCTTGACGTTTAAGATGATTTGATGGAACAGAACAGAAATCCACCGAAAAAACCTCGCGGTTGTACAAATAACTTAGAATAAATTAACAGATTGAGCGTCCAAATACATAACAACACCATTAAAGACTCACAACTGAAACACAGAAAAATGAGTACCATTTCTCCCCCAAAACCAAACAAAAAAACTAATAGTATAAGGATATATATATTATATATTATCAATTAAAAAAGTAAATTAAAGTGGAAAATACTATATACAAAATAAAAAAAAATGCGTAAATAAAACTTCAAAATTACTATAGCTCAAACTCAAAAAGATTTAAAACAATATTCTACATCCAACAACATCAAAAACACAAAAAAAAAAAACCAAAACATAAATAACAAATAAAAAAAAAAAAAAAAAACACAAAAAAAACTTAAAAAAAACCAATTTATTTCACTAAGTGAGTTTTGGTAATTAATACAAAAACTCCGCTCACTCGTCTCTATAAAATGGGAAACCAAATAACAATAAAAACACACCAAAGAAAAAAAAATCATGTAAATATTAAAAAAAAAATATATGACACACAAAACACATACATTTAAAGTAGATAAATTTTCTTCTTAAATAAAAAGTTAATTATACCCACGATTCAAACAAAAACAAAAAATATAAATCTTATAAAAAAAAAAAAATAAAAAAATATATAAATAGAAACGAGAAACAAAAGAGAATTAAATAAAAAATAAAAAAAAAATTATTAAAAATAATTACCCCACATAACCCATAATTACAAAACAAAAAAAATTCCTTTTTTAAAAAAAAAAAAAAAAATTAAATCGATACTTTTATTATAAAAATAAAAATGTACAAACTTTGGTGGGGGTGGAAAAAAAGACACAAAAGATCAAACAGGTGACACAATTAAGTTACAAAAAAAAGAAAAAATTTAGGCAGTGAGGTTTTTGTGCAAAAAAAGCATCTAAATACAAACCATGTCAACACAACCCCGGGGGCTGTACCGGCCGCGTGGCCGTGTTATTATAAAAAAAAAAATAAAAAAAAGATCGAAATTATTACTGACGACAAACATGGAGGAACAAATTGTGGTAGCATACGGGGACAAAAAAAAAATACAAAAAACTAAAAAATTCTCACCCAAAACTACACTAACAACAACCAACAAAAGAATGCTTCAAGATAAAGAAAAAAAAAAACGGGGAACTCACACACGGATCCTTAAAAAAATAAAAAAAAATTTATATAGAGGATAAATTTCACCCTGAGCGTACCAAGGACAACAGAACCCATCTTCACGATACACCAAAATTTATAAAAAACAATAAAAGATAATGGACAAAAAAACAAGATAAAAAATTATAACCCAAAAAAAATTAAAAACATGTAAAAAAATAATCTTCATTACTAAAAAAAAAAAAAAAAACATTACAAAAAATCAAAAACGCAAAAACAGTGTTCGCTATAGCCACAAAATTGAAAATAAAAAAAAACAAAAAAAAAAATAAAATTAAGAAATAAAGGATATTATATAAAAATCAAAAAAAAAAAATGAGAAAACTAAAAATAAAAAAAAAAAAAAAAATAAAAAAATTAATTAAATAATAAAAAAATAGAAAAATGTAAAAATTATATAGAATTAAATGTAAAAAATAAAAAAATAAAAATATAAAAAAATAAAAAAAAAAAAAAATAAAATAACAGTCAATTAATTAAAAAAAAAAAAAAATTTTAAATTACACAAATAATCTTATACCAACACCATGTACCAACGCAAAACACAATATTAAAAAAATAAAAAAAACTTTTAGAAAAAAACTAAAACAAATAAAAAAAAAAATTTTCTTTTTATTTTAACAACACCAAGCATATCAAATTCCTTCAAAACAACCCATTATAACGCCATACATCAAACAACATAATTTAAAAATCAAATTACAACAAGTCAGAAAACAATTATATATATATTAAAACATAAATATTTTTTAATGACAAAACTAATGTCACTCCACCTTTCAAGAATCGCAACATCTGAAATTCTGCCATCATAAAAAAAAAAAAATAAAGTTGACATTTATTCTATTTATTTGAAATTTATTTGTTATTTTTGTCATTAAAAGTTATCATTTTATAAAAGTTTTAGGTATTGTGTTGGGTGTTTACAATAAATTTTTGGTCATTTATTAGTTTTTGTGTTTTTAATGTCTATTTAGTTTTTATTATTATTTGATTTTGGTTTTAGTAATATTACTTAAAAAGTAAACCAATGTCAATGAAAGTTAAAATCCATAACCTTTTTAAGTGGAAATTAACAAAAGAAATTTAAATAAATTTTTCGATTCTATTTAAAAAGGAGTTTTACGCATTATTTACTGTTTTCATTTTAAATTCACGTTCAAGCTTTAGTAATTTGTAATTATTATAATTTTTTAAGTCTATTTCAATATTTAATAATGTAATAGATTTTAGTAATTTCAGTACGTTAAACTTAAATTTGCCTTTCTAAGTGAAATATGTTTTTTTTTACAGAAAATCTAAAAAGCAAACTTGTATATATATTTTTTTTATAAGTGTTCATTTTAGTTTAAGTTTCACTAAATTTTGTAAAAATAATAGTTTTTACAAAATATCTTTTTCGGTTTTATTAAAAAAAAAATTTTTTCTAAATTCAAACTGCTTTCACAAAAAAAAATAAACGGTTTGGTGAATTAGTTGTCATTTGTAAATTTCAGTTTTCATGTAAATTTTGTTAAAGTTTGGTAAATTTTGATGTTTTAGTTCATTTTTATTAATTTTGTTTTGTTTTTTTAAATAAAATGATTTATTTGTATACATTTTAGTTAATTTTCGTAGTTTTAGTAATTTTAAGTAATTTAAATTGTTAGTGAATGTTTGTATAGAAAAACAAACGTGCAGCAGCAACGAAAGTATCCATGCATACATCTCGTGTGCAATTTCTATATTCCTATATTTTATTTCTATAATCCTACACCCTTATAGAATTAGCTAACTTCTGTGAACCGCAGTCATTGGTGTTTGTGAGTTTCCATTAACCTTAACAAAGAAAACAGATGAGGTTTCAGTGTGAGAAATGAATCAGACCTGAGGAATGGCACCAGAAGTTGAAGAAGCTCTGGTTGCGGAGGCGGGACAGATATGCGATGGACGTATGCGGACGTGATGGAGAGCATCGGTCACCAGGCAGGTTGAGGGCAGGACAGAGCAGAGCTCAGGTGTGAAGGACTTGCGAAATCATAAAGGACGGGGACGCAAAAACTGACTCCAGGCCTGGAGGGACACCCAAACAGCCATCACCCACACATGCACTCACCAGCAAAAAAAAGAATGCAAAAATGCTATAGAAAAAAAAACTGAAATGCACCAAAGCATCTAAATACTTAAAATTGGGAATATTAACATTGTATCAGTTAATGAACAAAAATTTAAGTCTTTTTAAAAAATGTTTGTGGGTGAAGTTTTGGGCAAACCACCACAGCTGCTGGGAAGAGAGCAGGAGTTAACGGTGTTACTCCAACCTGCGGCCAGAAGGCCCTTCCCTCATGCTGGTCACTCAAGAATAGTACCCTGCTGATGTTGGTCTTCTGGAGGAACAGGACCCATGGAGTAATCGCCAGCTCCGTCGGTTACCGGCCCAAGCTCAGCGTAAAATCCAGCTGGGACGCCGGGAGTAACAGACGGCACAGTCCGATCAACCACAACAAAACGGCAACAGAATTGACAGTACGGTCACACAGCCAGACAGATAGTCTACAACATTACACATGGACAAACGTCTCCTGAAGGAATGTCAGGGGACGTGCTTTAAAATGCAATACAACAATGAGCAGCAATATCTGCAATCGCTTTGGGAGAAAATATACGTTCTAGAAATCGAAATGGACATGATGGATAAAGGTCAAACTAACACTCTAAACTAACCTTGTCACACTTCCGTCAGGAGGAAACCGTCTATCTTACCAGGAATTCGGCCAAATCCCCACACACACATCCCGTGACAGATGTTCACAAATCACTCACGATAGCTCCTGGCCTAAATTCCTGAATACTCCACTGAAATCTGAGGAACAATGGAACCGAAAGTTGTGTTAAAATAAAAGCATAAAATAAAAAAACACACAAAAAAACTCAAAAAAATAAAAACAACAGAGAAGGATATTAAAAGCAGACGTGCATTTATAAAAACAAAAACATGAAGAAAAAATGTGGACTAATCAAGTTCAAGTAGTTACATTGAAAAAAATTTGATGTGTTGTAAAGTCGTTGTGTTGTGCTGTGAGGTGTTGGACTGCCGTGGGGAAACATCCAGCAGCAATGCCCGGTCCTTCTCTCTGCTCTCGCTGAAGCTCCACTCCGGTGATAGAGGAACAATTAAATGGAAGTCCCTGCAGAAACGGGAAATTCTTCTCCAGCGGGATGCTCATGTACGTCCTCCACTGTGTCCAGAGCTCGCAGAACCAGATAGAAAAATACACACAGCATGCCTGAGTGAGAGATTTAAACACCCATGAAGATCCTGCAGTTGCATTTCTAAATGACTACCAAAAATAAACTAACAGCCATCTATATTGAGCAGCTTAACTATAAATTACAACACAAGCAGGTCCAGAAATTCATACCGCACATGACGTGAACGAATGCCTTACATGATTTACTTTAAATTATCCTAAAAGATATGAACTGTGCCCAATTTTTTGAAACGATAAATGCAAAAATTGCTTTATATCGTTTATAAAGTTGTTGTATAAAAAGATAAAGTTATAGAAATGTTTAAAGAACTACACAACACCAATCTTATATATAGTATATATATATAAATATTATATTAAACCATTGTGTATTCTTATTATATAGATATATTATAAGACATACATTTTTAATAACTTTATTAATAAAGCTTAAAAAAACTATATAAAATGGCAATTTTGCACATATATGTGTCTTCTCTCTGTGTGTATAACATTTATACAAGTACATGCAAAACGGCAAATTTTTTCAAATTTTATCTTTTTATAAATTACATTGCAAGTATGCATTAGATGTATGTTTCTTAATATATATACATATATATTGGTCTGCGTGTTTAAAAACAGTACACACACACACACACACACATATATAGGCCCTATGCCAAAAATTGCTAGATAACATACAGAAATTAGATTTCCTCCATATTTCTTATATCTTCTATTAAACTATAGAAATTTGCTGTTTTTGCACGGTTGTAATCGCATATAATCTACCAATACATACATACATACATACATACATACATATATATACCTATATATATATATTTACACCACACATATATATACACACACACGACACACACACATATATATATATATATATATATATATATATATATATTTATATTGATAGATAGATATATGTTTGTGTGTGTGTATACACATAAACATACATACATCCATAACATATCTAAAAATCTGCTGTTTTGCACATACACAAACATACATTGTATAGACTGAAGTATGTAGGCTACTTAGAGAATGTATGTACTTATAACTAGTAGGTTTGTTTTATGTGCATGATAGATAGGCCTAGATTAGCATATTGCAAAAGACTTTGCAAAAACTGCACAGAAGTTCCTCGATCAACGTCCATGCGATCTCGAGCAACACCTTCTTAAGAAGAACACATGCTCCTCAAGGTCATTTATATATAACCACAAACCTTGCAAACAAGTAAAGCACACTGAAATGCGTACACAATGTGCACATGCTTCTCTGCGCAGCGCAGCGCTTCTAAAGCGGTTGTTTGGTCACGCCTCTCCCGCGGATCTTACCGCAGCTCTCCGTCCAGGGCCTGGATCCGGACCGCCGCGAAGCTCCGGCTGGTCTGGTTCAGATACGCGTAGCCAGGTCCGCAGGGTTTCGCTCATGGAGTCCTGGCAGGAGAAGCACACAAAAAGCGGGGGGTGTCGGTGAGTTCCTGAGCGGGTTGAGAAGCACGGGTCACCAGCCGCCCTTCCTGCGCGCTGCGCCGCCCGCCGGAGAGCACCGAGCGCAGCGACAACGAGCGCTTGATCACGGAGAAACGACGCGGCGCTCTTACCGCCGGACCACAGCCATGAGCGAAACGCTCTCCCGCAGCTCCCGCTTTCTGTTTACAAGCAGTGCAAAACTTCTAAAACTTTTATTCAAACTCTTAGTAAAGTCATTCGCCCGAGGGGAAGTGACACCGAGCTTCAGAGGGACGTGTTTGTAAAGCACGACTGATATAGTCTATAGGTAAAAACTATGATATATAAACACACTATTAGAGCGTTTCACCTCATATTGGGTTCTCCTCCCCGCTATTAACGATAAAACACGCGCGCCTGTTTTCAGGCCGACTGCAAAATACCGCGGCAGTTTGCAAAGTACGCACTACTAGTCCAGTCAAGTATGGACACGCCTACTCAAACTTTTTTGTACATTTTAGAATAACAGCAACGTGATCATCATACGTGGTGACCGAAACATAAAAAATAAAATAAAAATAATTAAAAATAATTAATATAACTCACAAGGACCACAAAATGAGGTATAAGGGTCTTTAAAAAAAAAAAGATTTTTAACTGAGAACAATATTTGTCTGAGATACAACTATTTGAAAATCTGGAATCTGTGGGTGCAAAAAAATCTAAATATTGAGAAAATCATCGTTAAAGTTGTTCAAATGAAGTTCTTAGCAATGCATATTACTAATCAAAAATGAAGTTTTTGATTTATTACGGTAGGAAATGTACTAAATATATTTATGGGACATGATATTTACTTAATATTCTAATGATTAAAGAAAAATGGATCATTTTGACCCAGACAATGTATTATTGTCTATTGCTACAAATATACCTGTGCTACTGGTTTTAGTGATCCAGGGGCCACTTTGAGCTTCAGATGTACGCTCGACACGTGTTGCTGTTTTCTTCAGTATCGCTATAACTTATACAAGTAAAAAAAAAATAGCCTACATAAAAAAATAAAATAATAATATTTTTTTATTTTTTTTTTTTTAATGAAATTCAAAGCATATAGCATATATGTGTAATTAAGAATTACAGTTTACATTAAAACAGTTATAAATAACACACGGAAAACAAAAGTGTTAAAATACAGCGAACCATCTAGTGGTACAGAGATCTACTATCTATCTATCTATTGATCTATCTATCTATCTATCTATCTATCTATCTATCTATCTATCTATCTATCTATCTATCTATCTATTGTTCTATCTATCTATCAAAATTATGTTCTAAGAACGTTTTGAGTTCCCATCAAAATGTGGAAATGTTAATTCTGAATGTTCTCTCAATGCCCAGTTTTTTAAATTTTAAAAACGTTTTCCTTGTTTTTGCGAACCTTAAAGTAACGTTCCAGTTTATCATGTTGCAAACAACGTTCCATTTTAATCTCCTCAGAACATTCTGAACAAGTTGCAAAATCGTTCACTGAACAATGTATAAATAATGTTTTTGGGTAACGTTTTGAGGACATTAATAAAGCCAAGATAACTTTGAGTGAACGTTCTGTTAATATTACCGGAAGAACGTTTGTTCATAACTTTGGGAGAACCTTGTTAGAACATTAGTCAAAGTTCTGAGGACTTTCTCTGTCAGACTGATATCTATCTATCTATCTATCTATCTATCTATCTATCTATCTATCGTTCTATCTATCTATCTATCTATCATTCTATCTATCTATTATCTATCTATCTATCGATCAGATCGCTCGATCGATCGTTCTGTCGTTCTGTTCTGTCAGTGTGTCATCGGTGTGGATGTGGATTATCTGCCCTCCAATCGTCAAAGCTCATTATATAAGACGAATCCTCGGGTCTCCTGTCTGTTAAAACTAAGCTTCCCCTCCAAACCAGGACTCAGTCAAATCCATTTGATGCTGACACCGTTTATGCGCTGCTTGCTGGAAAAGCGTTAATAATGTGGCATCTTTAGAACTGCAGCTGATGCATTTGTATTTAATCTCTGCTTAATCGTTTTAAAATAAGGGTTTTTAATGCTCATTAATAAAATCTGACGTGCATAATGACAGATAAATGCAAAACGTGTATTGTGCATGGACATGCATGCACATGGATTGTATATTAAAGATGAACGCCCCCCCCCCCCAAAATGCAATTTACTTACATAATCCAGTTTAGGCATAACAGAACGACAGCCTCCTATTTTGTATTTAAAGAGGTTGATTATTTCTTCCGGGTGTCCTAGAGACTTGAGGATGTCCATTTCGCCCGTGTGTTTATGAGGACGCTTTTCTGAAACAGGGTGAGCTGAAATTCACGCGCTGCTAATTCCATTCAAACTCTAGAGATCCAGGACCGCAACATAAAAACAGCACAGACAATACCACACACACACAATATACACACACTCCTCATATTCTCAGACGTCATCATCTTAATCAAGCCCACCCAACAATAAGAGGAAAAAGCGACTGGTGTGATGGCCCGCCCAGTAGCCGGTAGGATGGACGTAGAGCTCATGCGAGGCGCTGATTGGTCAGGCTGGTAAAGACGTTTGATACATGTTAATACATAGAAACGGAGTCACCTCAGCTGCGAATTAGAGCTGAAGCATTAAAATAATTAAATGTATTACTTATAAGACTAATATGGTTATATATAATATAAAAACAATTTAACATTAGTTTTTGTGCATTACATATGTGACCTTGGAGGACAGAAGCAGTCATAAGTAGCACAGGTGTATTTGTAGCAATAGACAACAAAACATTGTATGGGTCACAATTATACATTTCTCTTTTATGCCAAAAATCATTAGGATATTAAGTAAATATAATGTTCCATTAAGATACCGTAAATATATCAAATACCCGTACTTAAATAGTATCAAAACTTAATTTTTGATTAGTAATATGCATTGCTAAGAGGTACTTCATTTGAACAACTTTAAAGATGATTTTCTCAATATTTAGATTTTTTTGCTCCCTCAGATTCCATATTTTCAAATAGTTGCATCTCAGACAAATATTGTCCTCCTAACAAACCATACATCAATGGAAATATATTAAAAAAAATGACCCTTATGACTGGTTTGTGGTCCAGGGTCACATATTGCGATTTGCATTACATTTCTATAGGCTACAATAAAAATGTAATGGGATTTAAGGACACATTGTTAGCCTATATACAATAATAATTACTTTACATGTGCTCTAACAGATATATTTCTGAAACCGATTTTCGACTGACTTTTATTTCGACTGATTTTCGACTTCTGTTTATTAAAGGGGTCATATGATGTTGCTAAAAAGAACATTATTTTGTGTATTTGTTGTAATGACATGTGTTTATGAGGTTTAAGGTTAAAAAAACACATTATTTTCCACATACTGTACATTATTGTTTCTCTTCTATGCCCTGCCTTCTGAAACGCATCGATTTTTACAAAGCTCATCATTCTGAAAAGCGAGGTGTGCTGTGATTGGCCAGCTATCCAGCGCATTGTGATTGGCCGAATGCCTCAAGCGTGTGACGGAAATGTTACGCCTCTTAACATACTGTGATGCCTTGTCCGGCCAGAGCGACGAGACATAAACTATAACTAATAACTATACCCTTACGATTATCGTTCATGATAACTATAACGATATAATCGTACTAAATTTAAAAGAATAGTGCACTACAGCTATAACGATAACAATATAGAGGAGCGATATCTCTGGAGTCACTTTTAAAACGATTTTTCACCAAATGATTAATGATAAAATATTGACAGCCAATCAGAATCCATCCCGAAAGCATTCCATTATTTAAAGCAGCAGACGACAAAACTGCAGGGCGCGTTTAAAATAAACACAAGGTCATTGTTCGCTAATAGTTATTATTATAGTTATAGTGTAAATGGGCTTAGACAAATAAAAATTATTAGTGCAGTTTATTGCATAATTTTTAAATTGTTAAATTATTATATGAACTAAACACTAAACATCTACTAAAGACATTGAAAACACATGGAAACCTTGTTCTCTGTGATAGAATAAAGTTGAATCTGAAATTACAAACAGTTTAATCTAATTTTCACATACAGTAGATGCTGTGTGGCACACAACAGTTAAACATGGAGTGAGTTGTTTCGCGTACATACAGTTATATACATTTAATATAATAGAATGCTGCCTGCTACAAGAAAATAATTACATGTGGACTTTCTGTTTTCTTCACAGTCTACGATGAGACACGTAACGATGTTTAATCTATAATGAGAGGTGCACAGGTGCACAAGTTCAGATTGACTTTACAAGCAGTTTGTCAGATAGCAAACTGTAACCCTGTTTCTATATAGAAATAAATATAAGAATGTATTTTAAAAAATCAGATATATTTAAAGGAGCTCGGCTGCAGTAAAAGGGATTTTCTTAGATTTAAAAAAGGAAGTACAATTTGTGGTGAGGGTTATTTTTTAAAAAGTTTCAAGGAAGTGGCTTTCTTGTGTGAATCTAATTGCTGGTGGGGGTCTGGGCTTCTAAACGTGCAAAGATTGTCATTGTCGGAGCTCGACGGTGCTTGAACAATAAGATGCCATTCAAAAAAAAAAACCTTAAGTTGGCAGCAAATCTTGAATTTAGTCATGTGGGCAAACATAAGGAGCGGGTCAAATGTGGAGCAGGAATAACATATCGGGCCAAGTTCTCATACATTAAAAAAGAAATACATGTTTCCCTGCAGATATAGTGTGAAGGAAAAAAGAGAATTGTTAATGTGTTCACCCTCAGTTCATCCGATAATGTGTTCACCCTCAGTTCATCCGAGACATACCTCAGTTCTATGCCGAGTATGTGTGTGAGTTTGTTGCATCTTGCATCATTGTTTGGAGAAATGTAGCATCTAGCATCAGTGTGTCTCCGAGCAAATGGATCCTCTGCAGTGAATGGGTGCCGTCAGAATGAGAGTCCAAACAGGCTGATACTAAAAGCATCAGCGAGAGAAAGACAAAAACTGAAACAAATCCATCAGTTAATATCTGAAGAAGACAAAATATGGAGAAAGTGTTATCATGGATTCATTAAAAACGTCTTAATGCTGGATTTGTTTCAGTTTTTGTCTTCTTGTGATGTTTTTATCAGCTGTTTGGACTCTCATTCTGACGATTTCTGAGCGGCACCCATTCAGCTGGGGGCAGAGGCATCCTATTGCTGAGGACACTGTGAAGGCAATGCTACATTGTCTCGCAAATCTGATGAAAGGAAACAAACTCACCACGACATCTCGGATGGGAGCTAAATTTTGCATTTTTGGGTGAAACTTAGTCGCTCTAAACAGCGTTCATTTATAGCAACCGGGTGCTGTACAATCAAATGTGTGTTAAACATGAATGAACAACCAAATGTTCTGTACAAGATGAATTAAAGCCCACATTCAATGCTCGTGATCTGGAAAACATCCAGGGTTATGATACGTGTTTCTTCGTGATCATTTACTGGGACTGAAGGGGGGTAGCTTGGTTCCTGCGATTTCATTGCACGCTTTATAAATCAGGTCACAGGTGGTTGTTCTAATGATTGCTGGTTGATAGTGCATGCACGCACAGGAGCCGTTCATGTCTCAATGTATGTAGGAGCTATCTCTGTTTCGTGATGGATCAATCACGAAAATCAGAGATATTTCTGCATTCTTCATGTCATCTTGAAAGCTCGCTGGTTGCTGGCACCCCGCATAGAACGCAGCATCCTTCTGCTCTGAGCTCTGCAGTGACTTGCTGAGGTTCTTTATGCCACCACCATCATCGGGCTGTTTCCAGCAACTTCGCTTTTGGAGCATGAGATATTAGAATCCACTTGCGTGAGCGAAGTTAGTTTGATGAGGGCAGAATGAGTGTAGAGGCTTAGTAGAGTTCTCAGTAATCTACCGACGGTAAACACAGAGCGCCTGGAATGGAAACAAGAAGTATTTTTCTGTCTTTATCATTGTTTGGAATCTTGGTCATAGGAAATTTACTTTAAACAAAAGCA
>NW_024873122.1:0-12765 GCF_018340385.1 Cyprinus carpio | reverse complement strand
GTCCATAATCACACACATAGGTTCTTTACTTTTTGTCTTGGTTTGTAAGTGTACAGCATAATCAGATTCTTTCCTTCCTCTTTCATGTCAGCCCTCAATATGAGTTTCACTTTTACATCTTCATGCAAAATTATTATAGAAATCCTCTAGGGGAACATTATATATCATACGACATAAAATTGTTAATTCCATCCGATGTTTCTGAGTTATACTGATCAGAAATGTAATTTACATAATGAAAATAAAAAGTAGCCAAAAATTTTATCTTTAGGAACACCATATAGTATTTGAATATATCTATGATGCATAGTTACCTATATTAAAGCAAAATGTTACCTTTCTGCAAATATGTCAGCCTAAAACCAGTTTAGAATAATATTACTGGAGAGACCAATTTCCAGTCAGTTAAGCAAAAATTAAAAATGATCCTGCTGGCAAATGCTTCACTTAAGGTACACAGAGGATTTAGAGACTGCTAATGCATATTGCTTGATATTTTGTTTTTTATTTTAAATTTATTTACTACTTTATATTTTGTGTTACATACTTAAAAATGTATATGTAGAAATTGGTCTCAGACTATTATAGAGAAAAAAAATTAGATTTCTTCCCCCCATAATTGTCATCTGTAAATTTGAAAGCATTTGAGAAACTTCCTGTTTTCAGAGAGCCGTTAACAATATTAATTAAGGACATAGTCATTTAAAGAGCATACAATAGGTACCTGTAGTGGTGCTTTCTGGTGTTGTAGTGTCTGTTGTGGTCTCGGTTGTTGTTGTATTAACTCCTGTGGTTACATGGTGCTTTATGTTGTTGCTATCTGGTGTCTGTGGTACCTGTCTGTGGTGCTTTCTGGTGTTTAGTGTACAGTAGTGGTCCTCAAGTTTTGGTGCTTTCTATTAAGTTGTATATTAGCAGTGGGTGGTAATTTCTTGTTTGTTGTTTGTTTTGATTTCTGGTGTTGTGGTTGATTTGACAATTCTGAGTTGAGTTAATCTTAAACAAAAATAAAATAGAATAATAAAATGGAAAAAAGCCTCTGGTATTGTTTCTGTTTTCGGCAAGATAGTGTATGTATTGGTTGTTTTTAGATAAAATTAATTGGCTATTCAGAGTTGCACTGTTTGTTATATATACCTGAATGTTATTTCTGTAGCTAGTTATTGATCTCACGATGATCTTAACTTTCTTGTTTTTTGCATGATATTCGCTTGTGTGGCAGTTGATTAAATATCGGATCTTGTTGAAATTCTCTGCTGTCACTGTGGGGACGGCTGTAGGTTTTAAAAAGACTTTAAACCTTCCCACCTTTTGTTGTAATTTCTGTTGTTGTGCTTTCTGGTGTTGTGGTACCTGTAGTGGTACTTTCTGGTGTTGTGGTACCTGTGGTGGTACTTTCTGGTGTTGTAGTGTCTGTTGTTGTCTCGGTTGTGGTGCTTTCTGGTGTTGTGGTACCTGTGGTGGTGTTTCTGTAATGTATGGTATGTTTTGGTCTCGGCTGTTGTGGTACCTGTAGTGTTCTTTCTAGTGTGGTGTAGTTTCTGTTGTTGGTCTCGGTGTTGGTGCTTTCTGTTGTTGTGGTCTCTGTGGTGGTGCTTTCTGGTGTTGTAGTACCCCTGTTGTTTCTTTCTGGTTGTAGTTTCTGTTGTGGTCTATGTTGTGGTGCTGTTGGTTGGTGCTTTCTGGTGTTGTCGTACCTGTGGTGGTGCTTTCTGATGTTGTTGTATCGGCTGTTGTGGTACTTTTGTTGTAGGTGCTTTCTGGTGTTTGTGGTAGAGCTCTGTTGTGGTCTCGGTTGTTGGGCTTGTGGTGGTGTTGTAGTGTCTGGTGTTGTTTTGCTCTCGGTGTTTTGTGGTACCTGTTAGTGGTGCTTTTCTGTTTGTTTGTTGTTCTGTTGTGGTGTGCTTCTGTTGTTGTTGTAGTGTCTGTTGGTGTGTGCTTTCTGGTGTTGTAGATACCTGTTGTGGTGCGGTTCTGTTGTGCTCGGTTGTTGTGCTTTCTGGTACTGTGGATCCTGTAGTGGTGCTTTCTGATGTTGTGGTCTGTGGTATTATCCTTTACTCTGAACATGAATTATCCTTTACTCTGAACATGATGGTGCTCCTGTTGTGGTTTGTTGTGTGTTGTCTCTGTTGTGGTGTCCTGTCTGTGGTATGTTGTTGGTCTGTTGTGCTTCCTGTTGTGGGCTCGGTGGTGTGTGAGTACCTGTGGTGGTGCTGTTCTTGTTGTTGTGTTGTATGTCTGTTGTGGTGCTTTCTGTTGTTGTGAGTGTCTGTTCTGGTTGCTCTGTTGTTGTGATACCTGTGGTGGTGGCTTTCTGTTGTTGTAAATACCAGGGGGGTACTTTCTTTTGTTTCTCGTGCTGTCTGGTGGTTTGGTGGTTCTGTTGTGGTCGCGTTGTTGTTGCTACCTGGTGTTGTAGTACTCTTTCTGTGGTGGTGCTTTTCTGTTGTTGTGGTGTCTGTGGTGTTCTCTTTTGTTGTTGTTTCTGGTGTTGTACTTCCTGTTGGTAGCTTTCTGTTGTGTGGTGGTCTCTGTGGTGGTGCGGTCTGTTGTGCTTTAGTCTGTTGTGGTCTCGGTTGTTGTGCTTTCTGGTGTTGTAGTGTCTGTTGTGGTCTCGGCTGTTGTGGTACCTGTAGTGGTGCTTTCTGGTGTTGTAGTACCTGTGGTGGTGCTTTCTGTTGTTGTAGTGTCTGTGGTTGTGCTTTCTGTTGTTGTAGTGTCTGTTGTGGTACTTTCTGGTGTTGTGGTACCTGTGGTGGTGCTTTCTGATGTTGTAATACCAGGGGTGGTACTTTCTGTTGTAGTGCTTTCTGTTGTTGTGGTCTCTGTTGTGGTCTCGGTTGTTGTGCTTTCTGGTGTTGTAGTGTCTGTTGTGGTCTCGGCTGTTGTGTACCTGTGTGTGCTTCTCTGTTGTGGTAGTTCTGTTGTGGTGGTGCTTTCTGGTGTTGTGGTACCTGTTGTGGTGCTTTCTGGTGTTGTAGTGTTTTCTGTTGTTTCGCGTTCTGGTGGTTGTACTTTCTGTTGGTGTGGTTTCTGGTGTGGTAGTGTCTGTGGTTGTAGCCTTTATGTTGTGTTGTACTGTCTGTTTGTGGTCTCGTTGTTGTACCTGTAGTGGTGCGGCTGTTGGTACCGGACCTGTCTGTGGTGCTTCTGTTGTTGGTAGTGTAGTACCTGTGGTTGTCTTTGTCTGTTGTGTAGTGTCTGTGTTGTGTGCTTTACTGTTGTTGTGGGCTGTCTGTTGTTGGTGGTGCTTTCTGTTGTTGTGGTCTCTGTTGTGGTCTCGGTTCCTACCAGGGGTGGTACTTTCTGTTGTAGTGCTTTCTGTTGTTGTAGTTTCTGTTGTGGTCTCGGTTGTGGTGCTTTCTGTTGTTGTGGTACGTGTGGTGGTGCTTTCTGGTGTTGTAGTGTCTGTTGTGGTTTCGGTTGTTGTGCTTTCTGGTGTTGTGGTACCTGTTAGTGGCTTTTTGCTTTGGTCTGGTGTTGTCTCTCTGTTGGTTGTGCTTTCTGGTGTTGTTGGTACCTTGTGGTCTCGGGCTGATTCTGGACCTTTGTGGTCTCTGTTGTGGTGAGTGTAGTGGTCTGTTGTGGTTTCGATTGTTGGCTGTGGTGGTGCTTTCTGGTGTGTTGTAGTGTCTTAATGGTGCTTTCTTATGTTATAATCTGTTGTAGGTGCTTTCTGTATTGTTGTCTGGTGTTTCTGTGGTCCGGTTGTTGTGCTTTTCTGGTGTTGTAGTGTCTGTTGTGGTCTCGGTTGTTGTGGTACCTGTGGTGGTGCTTTCTGTTGTTGTAGTTTCTGTTGTTGTTTGTTTCGGGTTGTTGTGTGGTTCTGGTGTTGTCTGGTACACTGTAGGGTGCTTTCTGTTGTTGTAGTTCTGTGTGGTAGCGTTTCTGTTGTTGTAGTGCTTGTTGTGGTGCTTCGGCTTTTGTGTGTACCTGGGTTGGTGGTGCTTTCTGGTGTTGTGGTACCTGTTGTGGTGCTTTCTGTTGTTGTGTACCTGTGGTGGTGGCTTCTGTTGTTGTAGTGGTCTTGTGGTGTTGCTTTCTGTTGTTGTAGTGTCTCGTTGTTGTCGGCTGTTGTGGGTACCTGTATGGTGCTTCTGGTGTTGTAGTACCTGTAGGTGGGTGCTTTCTGTTGTTGTGGTCTCTGGTCTACCGTTTCGTTGTTGTTGTGCTTATGGTGTTCGTGCTGTGTCTGGTATGTTGTAGGTGGCGGTAGCTGGTGGGGCTTTCTGTGTTCTCGGTTTGTCTGTTCTGTTTTCGTTCTTTCTGCTTTCTTGTTTCCTTTGTTCGGTGCTCTGTGGTTCTGATTTCATAATACAAAATACCATACTTTCTACTTTATTTCTTACTGCTTTCTTTTTCTCTTTTTCTCTTCTCTGTTGCTCTGTCTTTCTGTCTTTCCGTGGTGTTGTAGTGTCTGTTTGTGGTTTCTCGGCTGTTGTGGTACCTTAGTTGGTGCTTTTGGTGTTTGTAGGTCTCTGTGGTTGTGCTTTCTGTGGTTGTAGTTTCTGTTGGACAGTTCCCAATGTTTTGGTACCTGTAATGTTGCCTTTATGGTGTTGTAGTCACCTTTGTGTGGGGATTTTTTTTGTTGTGGGTCTGTGTTTTGCTTTTCTGTTGGGTCGTAGTTTCTGTTGTAGTTACTTTCTGCTGTTGTGGTTACCTGTGGTGGTTGCTTTCTGATGTTTGTAATACCGAGGGTGGTACTTTTCTGTTGGTAGTGCTTTCTTCTGTTGTGTAGTTCTGTTGTGGCTCGGTTGTGGTGCCTTTCTGTTTGTTGGTGGTACGGTTGTGGTCTGTGCTTTGTCTGGTGTTGTAGTGTCTGTTGTGGTTTCGGTGTAAACTAAACTGTTCTACTGGTGTTATGGGGTACCTGGGAATGGGTGCTTTTGGTGTGTATGTAGTCTGGGTTGTGTTTTGTGTGAGTATATGTCTTTGTGGTCTCGGCTGTCCTGGTAACTGTAGTGGTAGAGGTTTCTGGGTGAGTGTTGTTTGTGTTCGTCGTATTAGTGGTGCTTTCTGGGTGAACTGTAGTGTCCTGTGGTCTGCTTTCTGATTTTTATTAATACCAGAGTTTCACTTTATGTTGTATGTCTTAGTGTCTCTGTGGTCCTCTGATGTTTAATACGGTTTATGTGACTTTATGTTGTTGTAGTGTAGTTCCTGTTGTTTCTGCTGTTGTTGTGGTACTTGGTTAGTGGTGCTTTCTGGTGTTTAGTGAATGTTGTTGTAACTCGGTTTGTTATGTTTTCTGGAGTTGTGGTACCTGTACGTGGTGCTTCTGGTGTCTGTAGTCTCTGTGATTGTGCTTTGTTAAATTATAGTGTCTGTTGTGGTCTTGGACCTACCGTAGTGGGTGCTTTCTGGGTGTGTAGTACTCTGTGGTGGTGCTGTACTTGTTGTTGTAGTGTTCTGTGGTGGTCAGTTTCTGTTGTTGTAGTGACTGTGGTCAAATGCTTTCTGGGTGTATGTAGGATTAAGACTGTTGTGGTGCTCATTGTCTGTTGGTTGTGTACCTGTAGTGGTGCTTTCGTTGTTTGTAGTACCGTGGTGGTGCTTTCTGTTGTTGTAGTTGTCTGTGGTGCTGGCTTTCTGTTGTGGTCCCTGTAGTTGTCATTTCTAGGCGTTGTAAGTAGCTGTGGTGGTGCTTTCTGTTGTTGTAGTGTCTGTGGTTGTGGTTTAGGTTTGTGCTTTCTGTCGTGTTGTGTTCTCCTGCTGGTTACAGTATGGTTGCTTTCTGGTTGGTGTAGTGTCGTCTTGTGGTCTCGGTTGTTGTGGTACTGTTGGTGCTTTTCTGTTTTGGGCTGTTGTGTTCGGTGTTGTGGGTTCTCGTTTGTAGTGTATGGTGCTTCAGTGTGTGCTTTAAGTTGTACTGTAGTGGTATCGGCTGTGATTTCTGTAGTGGGGCTTTCTGTTGTTGTGGTCTCTCTGGTTGTGTTTTCTGTTGTTTAGTGGTCTTGTGGGGACCGGTGGTGCTTTATGTTGTTTGTTGTGGTGCTGTGGTCGTGCTGTTGTTAGTACCTGTTGTGGTGCTTTACTGTTGTTTGGTATTTACTCTGTGGTTGTTGCTTTCTGTTGTTGTAGGTTTCTGTTGTGGTGCTTGCTGTTGTTGTGGTACCTGTGTGTGGTGTTGTGCTTTATGGTGTTGTAGTGCCTTTGTTGGGCTTTCATGTATGTTGTGGTTTCTGTAGTTGTGCTTTCTGTTGTTGTAGTTTCTCTGTTGTGGTACTTTCTGGTGTTTGTGTGGGTATGAATTGTGTGGTGCTTTTCGTGATGTTGTGTCCTAGTGGGTGGTGCTTTCTGTTGTAGTAGCTTTCTGTTGTTTGTCTCAGCTTTGTGGTCTCGGTTGTGGTGCTTTACTGTTGTTGTGGTTACTTGTGGTGGTGTCTTCTGTAATTGTAGTGCTGTTTTGGTCTTGGAGTGTGTTGTGGAACCTCTATTGTTTCCTCCTATATTTTTATACCCTTTTTTGGTGCTTTTGTTGTTGTAGTTCTGTGTTGTGGGTCTGTGTTGTGGTGACTTTCTGGTGGCGATGTAGTGGTACTGTAAGTGTGCTTCTGGTGTTGTAGTGTCTGTTGTGGTTTCGGTTGTTGTGCTCTCTGGTGTTGTGGTACCTGTAGTTGTGATTTCTGGTGTTGTACGTACTCTGTGGGTTGGCTTTTCTGTTGTTGTAAAGTGTCTGTTTTGTGGTCTCGGGCTGTTGTGGTTACCTGTAGTGGTGCTTTCTGAGTGTTGTAGTGTCGTTTGTGGTGTCGTTGTCGTGCTTTGTACTGTAGTGGTGTCTGTGGTGGTGCTTTCTGGTTGTGTAGCTTCTGTTGTTGTAGTGTCTGTTGTGTGCTTTCTGGTGTGGTGGTACCTGTTTGTGGTGCTCGGCTGTGGTTGTAGTTAAGGGGCCTGTACGGTGCATTTGTCTGTTGTTGCTTTGTGGTTGTTGTGGTCATCGGCTGTGTGTGGTAACTGTTGTTGTGCTTTCTGGTGTTGTAGTCTCTGTGTTTTTGCTCCCTTCTGATGTAGTAACACCAGGAGTTGGCTTTGATGTTGTAATACCTGTCGTTGTGGTACTTTGTGTTGTGTGTATGTTTGTGTTCTCGTGTTGTGGTACCGTGGTGGTGCTTTTCTGTATGTTGCGTTGTCAGTTGTTGTGCTTTCTGTTGTTGTGGGACCTGTTGTGGTGGCTTTTCTGGTGTGTTTGTAATACCTGTGGTGGTGCTTTTCCTGTTGTAGTATTTGTCTGTGGTTGGGGTCTTACTGTTGTTGTAGTGTCTGTGTGCTTTCTGTTGTTGTGGTCTCTGTTGCGGTCTCGGTTGTTGTGCTTTCTGTTGTTGTGGTACTTGTAGTGGTGCTTTCTGGTGTTGTAGTTTCTGTGGTGGTGCCCTTCTGATGTGTATACCTAGGAGTGGTCTGTTGTAGTGCTTTCTGTTGTTGTGGTCTCTGCCGTTGGTGGTGCTCGTTGTTGTTAGTGGTCTGTGGTTGTGTCTGTTCGGTGGTTGTGCTGTTGTGGTACCTGTAGGTCTGGTGCTTTCTGGTGTTGTGGTACCTGTGGTTGTGCTTTCTGGTGTTGTAGTGACCTGTGGTGGTGTCAGCTTTTGTGTTGTACCTGTATGTGGTTGTGCTTTCTGTTGTGTCGTGTCTGTTGTGGGTGCTTTTCTGTGGTGTAGTGTCTGGGTTGTGCTACCTGTCTGTTGTTGTATGTGTCCTACGGGTGTGGTACTTTCTGTTGTAGTGCTCTTCTGTGTTGTAGTTTCTGTTGTTGTAATCGGTTGTGGGTGCTTTCTGTTGTTGTGGTATTCTGTTTGGTGGTTCGGCTGTTGTGTTAACATTGTTAATGGTGCCTGTCTTTGTTGTGCTTTCTGGTGTATCAAGGGTACCATGTTGTGGTGCCTACTGTTGTTGTAGTTTCTGGGTGTACTTTGTTGTTGTCGTTGTCTGGTGACTTTCTGGTGTTGTGGTACCTGTAGTGGTGCATTTCTGGTGTGTCGTTAGTCTGTTGTGGTACTTTCGGTTGTTGTGGTGTTTCTGTTGTTTGTCGGTACTGTTGTGGTTTATGTTGTGGTGCGTGCTTTCTGTTGTTGTAGTGTCTGTTGTGGTACTTTCTGCTGTTGTGGTACCTGTGGTGTTGCTTTCTGATGTTGTAATACCAGGGGTGGTACTTTCTGTTGTAGTGCTTTCTGTTGTTGTAGTTTCGTTTGTAATGTCTTTTGTGGTTTTGTGGTAGTGCTGTCTGTGGTTTTAGTTTCTGTTGTGGTCTCGTGTGTGGTGCTTTCTGGTGTTGGACTTGTGGTGGTCTGTTGTGGTGTCGTGTGTTGTGGTCTCGGTTGTGGTGCTTTCTGGTGTTGTCGTACCTTGTGGTGGGTGCTTTCTGTTGTTGTGGTCTATGTGTTGGGATTTTGTTGTTGTAGTGTCTGTTGTGGTTCTTTATGCTGTTGTGGTACCTGTAAGTGGGGCTTTCTGGTGTTGTAGTGTCTGTGGTGGTACTTTCTGTTGTTGGATTGTTGTTGTGTCTCGGTTGTTGTGGTTCCTGTGGTGGTGCTGGGGGTGCTGTTGTGTTAGTACCTGTGGGTGGTGCTTTGTTCTGGTGCTTTCTAGTGGTTGTGGTCCTGTTGTCTGTCTCGGTTGTTGTGCTTTCTGGTGTGTGTGTCCTGTGGTGGTCTCGGCTGTTTTGGATACCTGTGGTGGTACTTTCTTGTTGTAGTGTCTGTGCTGTTTCTGTTGTTGTGGTTGCTGTCTGGTGTTGTGGTCTTTCCTGGTGTTGTGGTGGTCGTTCTGTGGTCTCGCTCTGTTGTGGGTACCTTATCTCGTGCTTTTGTGGTACCGTAGTGGTGCTGTGGTTTTTCGGTACCGTTGTTGTGCTTTCTGGTGTTGTGGTACCTGTAGTGGTGCTTTCTGGTGTTGTAGTCTCTGTGGTTGTGCTTTCTGTTGTTGTAGTGTCTGTTGAGGTCTCGGCTGTTGTGGTACCTGTAGTGGTGCTTTCTGGTGTTGTATACCTGGTGGCTTTGTGGTAGCTTCTGTCTGTGGTAGTGCTTGTGATTGTGCTTTCTGTTGTTGTAGTGTCTGTGTTGTGCGTCGGGGTGCTTTTGTGCTTTATGGTGTTGTGGTACCTGTTTGTGGTGCTTTCTGTTGTGTGGTAGTCTTCTGATGTGGGTTACTTATTATGTGCGTTCTGTTGTTGTTGTGGTCTGTTGTGGTCTCGGCGGTTTCTGTTGTAGTGGTGCTTTTCTGGTGTGTGTGGTTCCTGTGGTGGTGCTTTATGTTGTTGTACGTGTCTGTGGTTGTGCTTTTCTGTTTTTTGTAGTGTCTGTTGTGGGTCTCAGTCTTGGGTGGTAGCTTTTGTGGTGTTGTCTGGTGTTGTAGTGGGTGTGCTTTTGTGGTGTGTTGTGGTGGTGTTTGTGTTGGTTGTTGTGGTGCTTCTGAGGTTGTGGTACAGGGTGGTTTTGGTTTGGTGGTGTTTCTGTTGTTGTGGTTTCTGTTGGTGGTCTCTTTTGTTTTTGGTGTGTTTGTGGTCCTGGTTGTTTGTTTAGTGTACCTGTTGTTGGTTTCTCTGGTAGTGTGTTTGTGGTTATGTTGTGCTTTTGGGTGTTGTAGTGTACCTGTTCGTGGGCTTCTTGTTTGTAGTCTGTTGTGGCTTCCGGTAGTGTGGTGTGTTGGATGGTGTCCTGTAGTGGTGCTGTTCTGGTGTGTAGTTGTTGTGGTTTTTGTGGTAGCTTCCTGTTGTGGGTGTTTCGGGTTGTTGTGAGTTTTGTTTGTGGTATTGTACTGTTGTGGTACGTTTTTCTTTTGTTGGTACCTGTGTTGTGGTTTGGTTGTTGTCACCTTTGGTCTGTTGTAGTTTTCTGTGTGTTGGCTGTTGTGTTTGGTTGTGGTCCTTCTGTTGTGTTGTCTCGGCTGTTGTGGTTTCTGTTGTGGTGCTTTCTGGTGTTGTAGTGTTTGTGGTGGTGCTTTCTTGATGTTGTAGTGTCTGGGGTTGTGGTTTCTGCTGTTGTAGTGTCTTTTTGTTCTTGTGGTTTTGTGGTACCTGTCAGTGGTTTGCTTTCTGTATGTTGTGGGTACTGTGGTGGGGCTTTTTGGTGTTGTAGTGGTGTTTGTGTTTCGGTTGTTTTGCTTTCTGTGGTTGTGGTTCTGTGTGGTGCTTTCTGTTGTTGTGTCGTGTCTGTTGTGGTTAACGGTTTTGTGGTGGTTGTGGTGTTGTAGTATGTTGTGGTATTGTGCTTTGTCCCTGTTTTGTTAGTGTCTGTTGTTGGGGTGTTTTTCTGTTGTGGTTATGGTTGTTGGTGCTTTCTGTTGTTGTGGTACTTGTAGTGGTGCTTTCTGGTGTTGTAGTTTCTGTTTGTGGGTGTTTCTTTCTGTGTTGTGGTAGTGTTTGTGGTGCTTTCTGGTGTTTATGTACCTGTTTGTGGTGCTTTCTGTTGTTGTAGTGTGTTGTAGTGGTCTTGGTGGTCTCGGTTTGTTGTGTTTGTTGTCTTGTTTTGGTTGTTGATGTCTTGTGTTTGTCGTTGTTGTTGTGCTTTCTGGTGTTGTGGTACCTGTGGTGGTGCTTTTGTTTTGTAGTGTCTGTGTAGTGCTTTCTGTTGTTGTAATACCTGTTGTGGTTTCTGTTGTTGTAGTACCTTTGGTGGTGCTTTCTGTGTTGTTGTGTTGTGGTTGTGCTCGGTTGTTGTGCTCTTCCCTGGTACTTCTGGTTTAGGTTACCTTTGGGCGTGCTTTGCTTTTGTTTTCCTGTGTAGTTGTTTGCGTGTCTAGGTGTTGTTGTGGTCTTGGCGTGTGTGGGTTTCTGTATTGTGGTTGTTCCTTTTGTTGTATTACCAGGGGTGGTAGACTGTTCCGTGTTTCTGTTGTGGAGTTTCTGTTTTGCTCGTTTTTGTTTTCTTTGTGGTTGGTCTTGTTGTGGTGCTTTCTGGTGTTGTAGGTCTGTTGTTGGGCTTCGGTGTGTTGTGGTAGGGTATGTGCTTTCTGTGTTTAAGTTGCTTTCTTGGTTGTTTTTTCTGTGGTTGTGGTTTCTGTTGTTGTGTTGGGTTGTTTTGTGGTACCCTGTGGTGGTGCTTTTGGTGTTGTAGTGGGTTGTGTGTGTTGCGGTTTGTCTGTGCTTTTTGTGCTTGGGTACCTGTAGTGTCCTTTTGGTGTTGTGGTCTCTGTGTGGTTTTTGGTACCTTTCATGGTGTTGTAGTGTCTGAATGTGTGTTGGTCGGGTTGGTTTGGTACTGTTGTTAGTGCTTTCTGGTGTTGTGTTGTCTGTTTGTGGTTCGGTTGTTGTGCTTTCTGGTGTTGTGGTGTACTGTGGTGTGCTTTCTGTTGTTGTAGTGTCTGTTGTGCTCTTGGTTGTTGTGCTTTCGGTGTGTTGTTGGTAACTGAGTGGTGTTTCTGGTTTGTTGTGTTGTAACACCTGTAGTTGTGTTTCTGGTGTTGTAGTGTCCCTTTGTGGTGGCTGGCAAATGACCTGTAGTGGTGCTTTCTGGGTTGTTGTAAGTTCCTGTGGTTCGTCGTGAGTTTCTGTTGTTGTACTGTCTGTGGTTGTGGTACCTGTTGTTGGTGCTTGTGTGAGCTGATGTTGTGGTTACCTTTGTTGGTGGTGCTTTCTGGTGTTGTGCTTTCTGTTGTTGTTCCCGTGTCTGTTGTGGGTCTCTGGTCCCTTGTGGTACCTGTAGTGGTGCTTTTTGTCTGATGGGGTTGGCTACCTGTCTGGTGTGGTCTATTGTAGTGTTGCTTGTTTCGTTGTGCTCTTTCTGGTGTTGTGGGGTTGCGTCGTGGTGGTGCTTTCTGGTGTGGTAGTGGTCTCGCTCTTTGTGCTTTCTGGTGTTGCACAGCAGCTGTGGTGGTACTTTCTATTTGTAGTAGTTTCTGTTGCTGTGGCTTTCTCGCTGTTGCGCTTGGTGGTGCTTGTGGTTGTTGTAGTGGTGTGCTTTGTGGTCTCAGCTGTTTATTGGTACCTGCTAGTGGTCTCGCTCTGCTGTGGTCTCGGGCGCCAGTGAGTACCCGTGGTGCAATTTTCTGTTGTTGTAGTGTTATTTGCGCGTCTAAATGTTGGGTACCTGTAAGGTGGTGCTTTCTGGTGTTGGTGTGACCCTCTGTTGGTCAACTGCTTGGTGGTTGTTCCTGTGTCTGTTGTGGTACTCTGCTGGTAGGTACTTTCCTGGTGAGTAATGTTTACCTGGTGGTACTTTCTGTTGTTAGTCTGTTTGTAGGTATAGATTTGTTGCTACTACCTGTTGTATTAAGTGCTTTCTGTAGTTGTAGTTTCTGGTGTTCTGTAGTCCGCTGTTATGGTGTCGGTTGTGGTGCTTCTCTGTTGTTGTGCTGCGGTCTACCAGTGGTGGGGTACTGTGTGTGTGACAATTTGTAGTAATGTGGTCTGTTGTATTAGTTGAGTTCTGGTGGGTTCTATAATGGGGGTGCTTTCTGTTGTTGTTGTTGCAGTCTCTGTGTTTGTGGTCAGTCTTCGGTTGTTTATTTTTCTGGTGGTGTATGTGTGGTACCTGTGCTATTGGTGGTGCTTCCTATTTGTTGCGTAGTTTCTGTTTGTTAAAACATTTAATGGTACCTGTGGTGTTGTTGTAGTTTCTGTTGTTGTCTCGGCTGTTATGAGCTATTTATGATTCTAGGTGTTGCGGTACCTGTAGTATAATTACTTTCTGGAGTGTTGCCATAGTGTCTGTTTGTTGCATGCCGGTTTAGTATTTGCGCTTTCCTATGGTGTTGTAGCTAATGAGTACCTGTGGTAGGAGTGCTTTCTGGGTGTTGTAGTATGTCTGTTTGGTCTCGGTTGTTGTG
>NW_024873121.1:11932-12062 GCF_018340385.1 Cyprinus carpio | reverse complement strand
AAACAGAAGACTATAATCATGACAGAATCATGATAACAACAATGTGTATCGTTTATAGATTAAACAAACGTTTAAATAGATTTAATTTACCATCAAAAATGGTGAATATATTATAATGAACCCAAAAAGT
>NW_024873121.1:11561-11870 GCF_018340385.1 Cyprinus carpio | reverse complement strand
GCAGAATCATGAATGTTTCTGTTCTGGTGTCTTTATTGTCCTCTGCATGAGAGAGAAAAAAACCTCTTCAAGTCCATTCCTGATGTAACACCAAATGTAACATTTCAAAGTACATTATTTTTGTGTTAATTGTTAATCATAAGCCATTGGGGTTAAAAACAAAACCTGCCATTTTTACTCTATTTTTATTTGAAGTATCATGTGAGTATCATATTGTGAGATCAGTATCTGTTTCAAACCAAATCATTATTGATTTAAATCATTATCATTATTGTTTCATTGAACAATGTTATTAACTAATATTTATTG